>NC_064920.1:36983385-37078385 GCF_023897955.1 Schistocerca gregaria
CATCTGAGCGTAATTCTTAATAAAACGCCTGTCGCTAATTGTTCGTCATCACAGATACTGTTTGCTATACGGCCACGACGCGCAACTGATTTCCAAAATTCGTCTTCCTCCTCTGAGGATGGGAACACACGACCCCTGGTTTACTAGACCAGCGCTCTACCACGGAGCTAAAGAGGCGCGGCCTAGAGGTACTTTTGCGTACTTCGTCCTTACGGTCGTCTGGATCATCAGACTTGTGCTGACAACACTTCATATTACCGACTACTATTTGCAGCTATGGCGATCCATTACTGCTTGGCTACACATCTGACACGTAACCGATGTGCTCTCCAAACAACAACACTTGCAATTCAGAACATGTCTTTCACACATGTCTACAAAATCACCTTTACCTTCAAATACAGTTTTCATGCGACTGACAGAACGTAGGCAAAGTTAAAAGTTGCTATTTCCATTACATCACGTTAATCAGAAAAACGGTAATTTACAACTGCAGCGGAACAAAATTCGGTTCCGCCCAGTGTGGGGCTCGAACCCTCGACCCTGGGATTAAGAACATCATGCTCTACCGACTGAGCTAGCCAGCTGCCTCGGTGAAAACCTGCGGGTTAGCACCTCACACAGTACTCGTTTGGGTTGGTTGGTCCCATACAGAATCTCTCCATGCTGCCTAATGTTTTCCCAACGTCACACTCGTCACGTACTTCACTTTTATTTCATAATCATTTCTGAGAGGTAAAGGAATTGCATGACAACCTGCAGACCTAGTGGCGTCAAAATTAACACACATACTTGATGTGACTCAAAAGCCGAACGAGTTACTTTCCGACGTTGCTTTAGATGTGCAAGTGCCAGTCAAAACTCGCGGTGACGGCACTCTGCCGACCATTTCGCTAGTTAACAACGGTCTTGTTGTGTGTGTTTCAAGCTCAAGAGCATCTCCAAGCAGAAAATGGTCAACAGAAACACTCAGACGGTTTCATACTGCTCAATTGCTACATTAAAACGGTATGTTTCTTTTTCAGAACTGGAAAAAAACCGAGCGTGACAGCATTCGAACCTGTCATCTTCAGATCCGAAGTCCGATGCCTTATCCATTCGGCCACACGGTCACTACCGTCCAATTATAACTTGTATACGACTCATCTCGTAACGCTCACACCCCTGAGGAATAGTGTTTTCGTTCCACACAGCCGCTGCCCCTTGCTCTTTCCCACCCAAACGTTACATTCAACCTGTTACGAGTCCGACCAAATATAGACTGGGAAACAAGACCACACACTTTGTGCATTCGAAATCGAAGGCAGGGCGTCCCTCGCCGCATTTGCTACCATGGCCATTTGCTACTTCTGCAGAAGCGGCGGCGGCGGCGACGACGACGACGACTACGACGACGACGACGACGACGACGACAACGACCGCGAGAGGCTCTGAGATATGTGAGTAATTCATCTATAAAATGTATTTCAGACTGCCTCGTCCCACCTTATGCTGTACCGCTTTGGCAAATGCTTTATCTGCGCCATTCGTTTTAATCACATCTGAGCGTAATTCTTAATAAAACGCTTGTCGCTAATTGTTCGTCATCACAGATACTGTTTGCTATACCGCCACGACGCGCAACTGATTTCCAAAATTCGTCTTCCTCCTCTGATGATGGGAACTCACGACCCCTGGTTTACTAGACCAGTGCTCTACCACTGAGCTAAAGAGGCGTGGCCTAGTGGTACTCTTGCGTACTTCGTTCTTACGGTCGTCTGGGTCATCAGACTTGAGCTGACAACACTTCATATTACCGACTACTATTTGCCGCTATGGCGATCCATTACTGCTTGGCTACACATCTGACACGTAACCGATGTGCTCTCCAAACAACAACACTTGCATTTCAGAACATGTCTTTCACACATGTCTACAAAATCACCTTTACCTTCAAATACAGTTTTCATGCGACTGACAGAGACGTAGGGAAAGTTAAAAGTTGCTATTTCCATTACATCACGATAATCAGAAAAACGGTAATATACATCAGCAGCGGAACAAATATCGGTTCCGCCAGAGTGGGGCTCGAACCCTCGACCCTGGGATTAATAATATCATGCTCTACCGACTGAGCTAGCCGGCTGCCTCGGTGAAAACCTGCGGGTTAGCACGTCACACAGTACTCGTTTGGGTTGGGTGGTCCCATACAGAATCTCTCCATGCTGCCTAATGTTTTCCCAACGTCACACTCGTCACGTACTTCACTTTTATTTAATAATCATTTCTGAGAGGTAAAGGAATTGCATGACAACCTGCAGAGCTAGTGGCGTCAAAATTAACACACATACTTGATGTGACTCAAAAGCCGAACGAGTTACTTTCCGACGTTGTTTTAGATGTGCAAGTGCCAGTCAAAACTCGCGGTGACGGCACTCTGCCGACCATTTCGCTAGTTAACAACGGTCTTGTTGTGTGTGTTTCAAGCTCAAGAGCATCTCCAAGCAGAAAATAGTCAACAGAAACATTCAGACGGTTTCGTACTGCTCAATTACTACATTAAAACGGTATGTTCCTTTTTCAGAACTGGAAAAAAACTGAGCGTGATAGCATTCGAACCTTTAAACCTCAGATCCGAAGTGCGTCGCCTTATTTATTACTCCACACGGTCACTGAAGACCAAGTATAACTTGTATACGACTCATCTCGTAACGCTCACACCCCTGAGGAATAGTGTTTTCGTTCCACACAGCCGCTGCCCCTTGCTCTTTCCCACCCAAACGTTACATTCAAACTCTTACGAGTCCGACCAAATATAAACTGGGAAACAAGACCACACACTTTGTGCATTCGAAATCGAAGGCAGGGCGTCCCTCGCCGCATTTGCTACCATGGCCATTTGCTACTTCTGCAGAAGCGGCGGCGGCGGCGACGACGACGACGACGACGACGACCGCGAGAGGCTCTGAGATATGTGAGAAATTCATCTATAAAATGTAATTCAGACTGCCTCGTCCCACCTTATGCTGTACCGCTTTGGCAAATGCTTTATCTGCGCCATTCGCCTTAATCACATCTGAGCGTAATTCTTAATAAAACGCTTATCGCTATTTGTTCGTCATCACAGATACTGTTTGCTATACGGCCACGACGCGCAACTGATTTCCAAAATTCTTCTTCCTCCTCTGAGGATGGGAACTCACGACCCCTGGTTTACTAGACCAGTGCTCTACCACTGAGCTAAAGAGGCGCAGCCTAGCGGTACTCTTGCGTACTTCCTCCTTACGGTCGTCTAGATCATCAGACTTGAGCTGACAACACTTCATATTACCGACTACTATTTGCAGCTATGGCGATCCATTACTGCTTGGCTACACATATGACACGTAACCGATGTGCTCTCCAAACAACAACACTTGCATTGCAGAACATGTCTTTCACACATGTCTACAAAATCACCTTTACCTTCAAATAGAGTTTTCTTGCGACTGACAGAGACGTAGGCAAAGTTAAAAGTTGCTATTTCCATTACATCACGTTAATCAGAAAAACGGTAATTTACATCTGCAGCGGAACAAAATTCCGTTCCGCCCAGTGTGGGGCTCGAACCATCGACCATGGGATTAAGAATAACATGCTCTACCGACTGAGCTAGCCGGCTGCCTCAGCGAATACATGCCGGTCTAGCCCGTCACACAGTACTCGTTTGGGTTGGGTGGTCCCATACAGAATCTCTCCATGCTGCCTAATGTTTTCCTAACGTCACACTCGTCACGTACTTCACTTTCATTTCATAATCATTTCTGAGAGGTAAAGGAATTGCATGACAACCTGCAGAGCTAGTGGCGTCAAAATTAACACACATACTTGATGTGACTCAAAAGCCGAACGAGTTACTTTCCGACGTTGTTTTAGATGTGCAAGAGCCAGTCAAAACTCGCGGTGACGGCACTCTGCCGACCATTTCGCTAGTTAACACCGGTCTTGTTGTGTGTGTTTCAAGCTCAAGAGCATCTCCAAGCAGAAAATGGTCAACAGAAACATGCAGACGGTTTCGTACTGCTCAGTTGCTACATTAAAACTGTATGTTTCTTCTTCAGAACTGGAAAAAAACCGAGAGTGACAGCATTTGAACCTGTAATCTTCAGATCCGAAGTACGACGCATTATCCATTCGGCCACACGGTCACTAGCGACCAAGTATAACTTGTATACGACTCATCTCGTAACGCTCAAACCCCTGAGGAATAGTGTTTTCGTTCCACACAGCCGCTGCCCCTTGCTCTTTCCCACCCAAACGTTACATTCAACCTCTTACGAGACCGACCAAATATAGACTGGGAAACAAGACCACACACTTTGTGCATTCGGAATCGAAGGCAGGGCGTCCCTCGCCGCATTTGCTACCATGGCCATTTGCTACTTCTGCAGAAGCGGCGGCGGCGGCGACGACGACGACGACGACGACGACCGCGAGAGGCTCTGAGATATGTGAGAAATTCATCTATAAAATGTAATTCAGACTGCCTCGTCCCACCTTATGCTGTACCGCTTTGGCAAATGCTTTATCTGCGCCATTCGCCTTAATCACATCTGAGCGTAATTCTTAATAAAACGCCTGTCGCTAATTGTTCGTCATCACAGATACTGTTTGCTATACGGCCACGACGCGCAACTGATTTCCAAAACTCGTCTTCCTCCTCTGAGGATGGGAACTCACGACCCCTGGTTTACTAGACCAGCGCTCTACCACGGAGCTAAAGAGGCGCGGCCTAGAGGTACTTTTGCGTACTTCGTCCTTACGGTCGTCTGGATCATCAGACTTGTGCTGACAACACTTCATATTACCGACTACTATTTGCAGCTATGGCGATCCATTACTGCTTGGCTACACATCTGACACGTAACCGATGTGCTCTCCAAACAACAACACTTGCAATTCAGAACATGTCTTTCACACATGTCTACAAAATCACCTTTACCTTCAAATACAGTTTTCTTGCGACTGACAGAACGTAGGCAAAGTTAAAAGTTGCTATTTCCATTACATCACGTTAATCAGAAAAACGGTAATTTACAACTGCAGCGGAACAAAATTCAGTTCCGCCCAGTGTGGGGCTCGAACCCTCGACCCTGGGATTAAGAACATCATGCTCTACCGACTGAGCTAGCCAGCTGCCTCGGAGAAAACCTGCGGGTTAGCACCTCACACAGTACTCGTTTGGGTTGGTTGGTCCCATACAGAATCTCTCCATGCTGCCTAATGTTTTCCCAACGTCACACTCGTCACGTACTTCACTTTTATTTAATAATCATTTCTGAGAGGTAAAGGAATTGCATGACAACCTGCAGAGCTAGTGGCGTCAAAATTAACACACATACTTGATGTGACTCAAAAGCCGAACGAGTTACTTTCCGACGTTGCTTTAGATGTGCAAGTGCCAGTCAAAACTCGCGGTGACGGCACTCTGCCGACCATTTCGCTAGTTAACAACGGTCTTGTTGTGTGTGTTTCAAGCTCAAGATCATCTCCAAGCAGAAAATGGTCAACAGAAACATTCAGACGGTTTCGTACTGCTCAATTGCTACATTAAAACGGTATGTTTCTTTTTCAGAACTGGAAAAAAACCGAGCGTGACAGCATTCGAACCTGTCATCTTCAGATCCGAAGTCCGATGCCTTATCCATTCGGCCACACGGTCACTACCGTCCAAGTATAACTTGTATACGACTCATCTCGTAACGCTCACACCCCTGAGGAATAGTGTTTTCGTTCCACACAGCCGCTGCCCCTTGCTCTTTCCCACCCAAACGTTACATTCAACCTGTTACGAGTCCGACCAAATATAGACTGGGAAACAAGACCACACACTTTGTGCATTCGAAATCGAAGGCAGGGCGTCCCTCGCCGCATTTGCTACTTCTGCAGAAGCGGCGGCGGCGACGACGACGACGACGACGACGACGACGACGACGACGACGACGACGACGACGACGACGACGACCGCGAGAGGCTCTGAGGTATGTGAGAAATTCATCTATAAAATGTAATTCAGACTGCCTCGTCCCACCTTATGCTGTACCGCTTTGGCAAATGCTTTATCTGCGCCATTCGCCTTAATCACATCTGAGCGTAATTCTTAATAAAACGCTTGTCGCTAATTGTTCGTCATCAAAGATACTGTTTGCTATACGGCCACGACGCGCAACTGATTTGCAAAATTCGTCTTCCTCCTCTGAGGATGAGAACTCACGACCCCTGGTTTACTAGACCAGTGCTCTACCACTGAGCTAAAGAGGCGCGGCCTAGCGGTACCCTTGCGTACTTCGTCGTTACGGTCGTCTGGGTCATCAGACTTGAGCTGACAACACTTCATATTACCGACTACTATTTGCAGCTATGGCGATCCATTACTGCTTGGCTACCCATCTGACACGTAACCGATGTGCTCTCCAAACAACACTTGAATTTCAGAACATGTCTTTCACACATGTCTACAAAATCACCTTTACCTTCAAATACAGTTTTCATGCGACTGACAGAGACGTAGGGAAAGTTAAAAGTTGCTATTTCCATTACATCACGTTAATCAGAAAAACGGTAATTTACATCAGCAGCTGAACAAATATCGGTTCCGCCCAGCGTGGGGCTCGAACCCTCGACCCTGGGATTAAGAATATCATGCTCTACTGACTAAGCTAGCCGGCTGCCTCGGTGAATACCTGCAGGTTAGCACGTCACACAGTACTCGTTTGGGTTGAGTGGTCCCATAC
Source organism: Schistocerca gregaria (assembly GCF_023897955.1). NCBI lineage: Eukaryota > Metazoa > Arthropoda > Insecta > Orthoptera > Acrididae > Schistocerca > Schistocerca gregaria. The sequence goes on from NC_064920.1 coordinate 36,990,138, forward strand.
AGAATCTCTCCATGCTGCCTAATGTTTTCCTAACGTCACACTCGTCACGTACTTCACTCTTATTTCATAATCATTTCTGAGAGGTAAAGGAATTGCATGACAACCTGCAGAGCTAGTGGCGTCAAAATTAACACACATACTTGATGTGACTCAAAAGCCGAACGAGTTACTTTCCGACGTTGTCTTAGATGTGCAAGTGCCAGTCAAAACTCGCGGTGACGGCACTCTGCCGACCATTTCGCTAGTTAACAACGGTCTTGTTGTGTGTGTTTCAAGCTCAAGAGCATCTCCAAGCAGAAAATGGTCAACAGAAACATTCAGACGGTTTCGTACTGCTCAATTGCTACATTAAAACGGTATGTTTCTTTTTCAAAACTGGAAAAAAACCGAGCATGAGAGCATTCGAACCTGTAATCTTCAGATCCGAAGTCCAATGCCTTATCCATTCGGCCACACGGTCACTACCGTCCAAGTATAACTTGTATACGACTCATCTCGTAACGCTCACACCCCTGAGGAATAGTGTTTTCGTTCCACACAGCCGCTGCCCCTTGCCCTTTCCCACCCAAACGTTACATTCAACCTCTTACGAGACCGACCAAATATAGACTGGGAGACAAGACCACACACTTTGTGCATTCGGAATCGAAGGCAGGGCGTCCCTCGCCGCATTTGCTACCATGGCCATTTGCTACTTCTGCAGAAGCGGCGACGACGACGACGACGACGACGACGACGACGACGACGACCGCGAGAGGCTCTGAGATATGTGAGAAATTCATCTATAAAATGTAATTCAGACTGCCTCGTCCCACCATATGCTGTACCGCTTTGGCAAATGCTTTATCTGCGCCATTCGCCTTAATCACATCTGAGCGTAATTCTTAATAAAACGCTCGTCGCTAATTGTTCGTCATCACAGATACTGTTTGCTATACGGCCACGACGCGCAAGTGATTTCCAAAATTCGTCTTCCTGCTCTGAGGACGCGAACTCACGACCCCTGGTTTACTAGACCAGTGCTCTACCACTGAGCTAAAGAGGCGCGGCCTAGCGGTACTCTTGCGTACTTCGTCGTTACGGTCGTCTGGGTCATCAGACTTGAGCTGACAACACTTCATATTAACGACTACTATTTGCAGCTATGGCGATCCATTACTGCTTGGCTACACATCTGACACGTAACCGATATGCTCTCCAAACAACACTTGAATTTCAGAACATGTCTTTCACACATGTCTAAAAAATCACCTTTACCTTCAAATACAGTTTTCATGCGACTGACAGAGACGTAGGCAAAGTTAAAAGTTTCTATTTCCATTACATCACGTTAATCAGAAAAACGGTAATTTACATCTGCAGCGGAACAAAATTCAGTTCCGCCCAGCGTGGGGCTCCAACCCTCGACCCTGAGATTGAGAAAACCATGCTCTACCGACTGAGCTAGCCGGCTGCCTCGGTGAATACCTGCGGGTTAGCACGTCACACAGTACTCGTTTGGGTTGAGTGGTCCCATACAGAATCTCTCCATGCTGCCTAATGTTTTCCTAACGTCACACTCGTCACGTACTTAACTTTTATTTCATAATCATTTCTGAGAGGTAAAGGAATTGCATGACAACCTGCAGAGCTGGTGGCGTCAAAATTAACACACATACTTGATGTGACTCAAAAGCCGAACGAGTTACTTTCAGAGGTTGTTTTAGATGTGCAAGTGCCAGTCAAAACTCGAAGTGACGGCACTCTGCCGACCATTTCGCTAGTTAACACCGGTCTTGTTGTGTGTGTTTCAAGCTCAAGAGCATCTCCAAGCAGAAAATGGTCAACAGAAACACTCAGACGGTTTCGTACTGCTCAATTGCTACATTAAAACGGTATGTTTTTTTTTCAGAACTAGAAAAAGACCGAGCGTGACAGCATTCGAACCTGTAATCTTAAGATCCGAAGTCGGACGCCTTATCCATTTTTTTCTTTTTTTTTTTTTTTTTTTTTAAAATGCATTGTCAGATGTGGGGTTCGAACCCACGCTCCCTTTCGGGAACCAGAGCTTAAATCTGGCGCCTTAGACCGCTCGGCCAATCTTTTTTTTTTCTTTTTTTTTTGGTGAAAGCCAGGTATCCTAGCCACTTTTTTTTTTTTTTTTTTTTTTTTTTTATAAGCAGCATGAGGCAGGCGGAGGCAAAGCGGGCAGGGGTCAAAAACTCGAGGCCTGGCCGCGATGTCTCCACCCAGTCCTGTTGCTGAGGCGTGTCTTTATCATAGTTTTCAATAAGAAATTTTACATCTTGTGTATACGTAGATATATGCTGTTTTGCCTTCGAAATCCTGAACCAAGAGATGCTTCATTTGAAACAAAAAATTTATGTCATGCCGAGGCAATAGAGATTGAAGGTTATAGCTTTAGTGCTTTTTTTTTTTTTTTTTTTTTTTTTTTTTTTTTTTTTTTTTTTTTTCTCGTCCACTGCTTCTCGGCAACCTAGCATACTTCTTTGTAATATATAATAAAGTTGTAGGAAGTAGTGGACCCTGAACCTGTATATTATTTTTTTAATTTCTGTTTAGTTTTTTTATTGTTATTATTATTATTTTTGTTTGTTTGTTATTTTTTTTTATTGTAAAAGAAAAATCTTCATGGAATGTGAAGAAGGAATTTTATGTTAAGGCACTAATTCCATAGCCTCCTTTCCTTCTTGAGATTAATAATAATAATAAAAAAGTATGTTCCCTTCCATGGAAACAAATGAGACTTCCTTCTCAGTCATAAAATGAATGTATAAGAAAACAATTTATCTTTAACCCTGCGATACTGGCTTTTGGCTTCGGCTTCTTCTGTGCAATAAACAAAATAGCCTTCTTTGCCAGCAGAGGATAAGTGATTGTAATATGAAACTGTAAAATTGTACTTCTCCCCAATTGTTTTTGTTTAAGCGTCGTTTCGCTTAAATAAACGATTTTTGTTTATCTCGTTGGCTTGTCAACCAATGCCCAGTCGCTCGAATACAATTTTAAGCATATTGCCGTAGTTTTTCTTGTGGTCTTTCTATTTCAGGGCGTTATAAAAAGCACACTTCAAGTACATGTAAAAATCAGTGGAATTGTCATTTCCCAGGTGATTAATTACGTAATTCACATAGTGTCCCATTAACCAATGGACCGAGTTGTTTTTTGCTGCTGGAAAATAGCAAGTCTGAGGCCTGAGGAAAGTAACAGGGGGAAAATTTTCCACCGAAGATCTCGTAAGAAAAGCCAGTTGTTCCCTAATCCAATTACAGAGTTGTAGATTGCCACCGCACGTGAATCTGTGCACTAACGTGTCGATCAATTTACATTTGAGACATAGGTTCGTGTCGCTAACGCCGATTGCATGTAACCTTTCATTGGTGCTTACGGTCTCATTCACTGTTTTATACCACGCTGACTTGACGTCCGATGGTAGACCACGCATATTAATATTTTTCCATATGGCGTCCCAATCAGTGTGTGGGTATTTACTTTCCAATTTGTTTCTCCCCTCCATTTTCTTTCGATGGCACAGAATATCGCGGGCCGTGATCCGTCGTGAGTTGATGATGACACCGCCGAGATAGCTGAATTCCACAAAATATACACGAACGTACTGGAGCCGGTTATTTATTTTTTGCACATTCACCGGCGCCTGTAAACTGGCAGGCCTGACAACTTCAAATAATTTAGTTGTAATGCTATCAGCGTGGTCGCTAAGGATAGTGGCGGTCCTTTTTATAAAAAGCGCAGACGCCTTATTTCTGATGTCAACTAACCCCAAACCTCCATTCCTGGGATCTAAGGTCGCAGTTTTTGCGTCGACTCTGAATATATCCCCTCTCCAAAGATAGCTGGCAATGGTAGACATTATCTTTTTTCCAATCATTTTCGGTAGTGGGAAGATCTGTGCTATAAAGTAACTCCTGGAGAGAATGCAGTGGTTAATGAAAATCACCCTCTGAACTTGGTTCATGTTACGGTGGAGGTTTTCCCTTGTTGTTCCAAGAAGTTGTCCCGACGTATTTCTCCAATTGATAGCTGCCATTTTTAACGGACAAGGTGTCAGTGTTATTCCTAGTGCTTTGCATTGGGAGACCGTTGTGGCCCAGGCTAAGGTGGTATGTTGAAAACCCCGCAGGTTTAGGAGTTTGCTTTTGTTTGCGTTGACACCTGCTCCGGAGACTCTACAGTACTTTTTAATTAGCGTTTCCAATTTCAAAATGTCGTCGGGATTTCGCAGGACGACTCCGACATCATCGGCATAGGCGTTTATGACTGTTCGGTGACCAGATAATGTGATGCCAGTTAGAGTGGCATGAACACTGCGGAGGAAAGGTTCTAATGAAAGCACGAATAGGAACATGGAAAGGGGGCTTCCTTGAGGAACGCCGCGCCTGATCTGAATCTGCTTTGTCCTCTGGCAGTTAACTGATATACAAGCGCTGATGCCTGTTGCAACATTTCTGATCACACTTACGACTCGCTCATTAAAACCTATTTTGTTCAGTGTGGCACTAAGGAATCTATGATCCACACGATCAAATGCTTTCTGGAAGTCAATAAACATGATAGCACATTTTATGGTGGTCACAGCAGTGATTGCAATTATATCTCTATATTCAGCTATGCTTTTGAAAATGCTCTTGGTAGGCACACAGGACTGGTATGGACTTACTATCTTTTTGGCCAACTGTGAGAGTCTGTTGTTTAAAATTCTGCCGATGATTTTATAATCGGAGTTTAACAGGGAGATAGGACGAAAGTTGTTGAGGTTTCTTTTTGCAGCATTTTTTGGGATTAGTACTATTGTGCTCTCTTTAAAAACAGCAGGTAAATGCTTTCCCTGAATCACCTCGTTCGTCATTCGGGTAAACATGTCACCAATCAGTGGCCAGTATCGTTTATAAAATTCAACAGGCAAACCATCCGGTCCCGGCGATTTCCTCAGAGGAGATTTGCAGATGATTCTGTGGATATCTTCGTTAGTACACTCAACGAGAAGGTCTTCGTTTTCCTCGTCCGAGACCTGTGGAGCTATGTAACTAAGGAACTCATCGAAGGACTCTTCACATACCGGGTTGGCAGTGTATAGGTCTTCGTAATATTTGTGCACTGCATTGACGATGTCTCTCTGAGTCGTGAGTGTCTCGCCAGTTTCAGACTGAAGTCCATCAATGAAGGTGCGTCTCCTGTTTCTTTCGTGCTTCAGTAGATGGTACAAGGAAGCATGTTCATCCTCCACGACTGTCTTAGCCTTGGATTTTAATTTCAGACCCTCCATCTGCTGTCTTTTAAGACTGAGCAATTTGGCCTTAGTTTGCTTGATATCTGCCAGACGGACGTTGGAAGTGTTTGCCTGCTCATGTAAATTTCGCAGCATGGTATAATAAAATTCTATGGAATTTTTCAAGTCTTTCGATCGTTGTACACTATACTGGATGAGAACTTTTCTCAGTTTAGGCTTTGCCCTGTTGCACCACCAGTCTAGTACTGAGACGTGTCTATCTGCAGAGCGGAGGCACAATGCCCACGCTTCTGTCAAACTTTCTTCTAATCCGTCGTCCTGCATCAGTGACGTATTAAGGTGCCATGAACTTCTAAAACGGCGAGTGGGTTGCGCAGTAAGGTTGATGGAAGCTAGCACGGAGCTATGATCAGAAAAGTAAACTGGAATCGTCTCTGCTTTAATGAAGGAGCTAACTAGACTTTGCGATATGTAGAGTCTGTCGATCCTGCTACGTGAGTGAGGACCTAGGAATGTAAATGCCACAAATGTGGGATACATTATTTCCCAAGCATCTTTAAGCTGTAAAACAGTGACGAAACGCTTCAGTTCACTGCAGGTATTAAAATTCGGAACCTGGTCTTTCTTATTTATCACACAATTAAAATCACCGCCTATTATAAGATCTTTTGGGTTTTTCCGTAATAAATAAATGATTTCTTCTTTATAGAACTGTGCTCTTTCCATTCTATTAGATGTGCCAGAAGGGGCATACAGATTGATAAGGGTAGAACCAAAGACTTTTATACCTATCGCTCTGCCGGAGTCCAACCTCTCGATATCCGAGACAGGAATCCCCTCCCTGACTAAAATTGCTGTACCGACGTTGGTGTCAAGTGAGACATTTAAAATCGCCAAATATCCAGGCACTGTAAGATTAGTCAGCACTACTTCCTGTAGGAAAGCAATGTCCGTCCCTGACTCATATAAATAATCCTTGAGCGCTGTAACTTTAGTCACGGATGTAATCCTGTTAATATTGATAGTCGTAATTGTATATGCCTGGGACATTTAGTTTGCATAAAAAGTAAATAAGTGATTAAAAAGATAACAAAATATTAATAAAAAAAAAATAAAAAAAAGAGATGTGCAGCTCCTAGAAGGGAGAAACGACTCTGCTTAAACAAACATCTAAAAGAATAGTCAGTATTTGAAGCTCGGTAAACACTTCATCTGGTTCCTCTGAAATATAACTAAGACAGTAGTACAATTAGAAATGAAACTGGTTCAACGAAATCCTTTTGTTTTTTCATCTTACAGCCTCATTTTGGTGCAGGATTCCGAACATCTCGGGTTTTAGTTTTACCGAGGGGCTTTGCATCACTAATGTCACTTGAAGGTACCTCCTTAGGTCTTTCCGTGATGATTTCATACAAGACGTTCTTGGCCGTCGCTTCCTCTTGTGCTGGTTGTTGTTTGCTTTGGTTACGGGAAGCTTTGAGATTAGGTTGCAGTTTGAGTCGGCGTCTTCGGACATCTTGGTTCAACGCGCCGTCATTCGGATTGTCTATCTTTACCACCGTTGTGACCGAAGCTGTCTCAACAGCGTCCTTTTTACGAGTGCCATTTCCTTGTTCTTCCGTCACTAGCTCCAGAGCACTGACTGAGTCGGCGGTTTGTGGGTCTGTAAATTCTTGAGTTGGGTTCCGCTCCGTCACCTCTTGTGCTTCGGAGTGCGCCTCTTCCGTCTCCGCGACAATCGTTACTGCGTCCCCTCCGTGGACCGTTTGTACCCGTTCAGCCGCCGACAGCGGCCGGGTTGCCTTAGCGGCTGTCGTCACGTCAATACATGTACTGTTTGTTTCCTCGAGTACATCCGCATTACACTGCTTCTGCTTGCGGGTGGAAGGCGAATTACGGGCGGACTCGCCGTCCGAGCCGTCATCGGTCATTTCCAACGGTCGCTTCTTATTCTGGAGATCGCAATCGGGAACAGAAGGGTGTGATGTAATGACGCTCAGGGGAGGGAACTCCGTAGTAGTTATGGCGGGCACTGCAGAAGTACATGCACCACTGTCGTTAACCGTAAGAAGGGAAGTGCTATTTGGTAAGACATCGCTGAGGGTCAGTTTTTGACGCTGTGTTAGATTGTTCCGAAGAACAAAAACACGGCGCGGACAATCTTGTCGGAAATGACCTGTCTCATTGCAAATATTGCACGTGCGCTCTTGACCAGAATACACAACATGTGCTTTATGGCCTGCAACGGATATATGGGACGGAATGTTGGCTTTCACCTCCATTTCAACGGATCTAATGCCATTAAAACACTGTATCTTGTATAGCTTCGACCATCTTTCGTTATAGATAGATTTAACTTCGCCATATTTAGATAGAGCGTCCTTGATCAACTGATTATCAATTTCAATTGGAACATTCAAAATCCTGACATTGGTGTACATAATATCAGCTTTTCGTACAGAGACATTACTTTTTGAACCGTCTCGATGAACAAATTCGACGGAATTACCCCATTTTGCAAGCAACTTATCGACTGTCACTGAGTTCAGAAATTTAACAAAAACACAGTATTTTTCAGCATCTAATTGCGTGGTATGAACAGAGTCAGAATTTATACCGATTACCTCAGTCAGCCAATCGTGGATTTCCAGCGCAGTGGGTTGGACCGGCCGTGTTTCTTTCTCGAACGAGAAGACTAAAGTATTCTTCCTGATGGTGTCAGACATGGTCGTCGGTTCCGACGAAATTCCGGCAACAACCGAAATTGCGGCGAAGCACGAGACGTGGAACGGACGAAAGCACTATAAAAACACTTATCAGAGACACCACTCAAAAAATAACAGCGAAAATGTACAGCGAACTTCACGTAAACACCAAACACCGGCGATAGCGCTAACGTACGCGGAGTAAACAACAAGCACGTCCGACCGCGGCGACGGCTAAAGCCAGAATGATCCATTCGGCCACACGGTTACTAGCGACCAAGTATAACTTGTATACGACTCATCTCGTAACGCTCACACCCGTGGGGAATAGTGATTTCCTTCCACACAGCCGCTGCCCCTTGCTCTTTCCCACCCAAACGTTACATTCAACCTCTTACGAGACCGACCAAATATAGACTGGGAAACAAGACCACACACTTTGTGCATTCGGAATCAAAGGCAGGGCGTCCCTCGCCGCATTTGCTACCATGGCCATTTGCTACTTCTGCAGAAGCGGCGGCGGCGACGACGACGACGACGACGACGACGACGCCGACGACGACGACGACGACGACCGCGAGAGGCTCTGAGATATGTGAGAAATTCATCTATAAAATGTAATTCAGACTGCCTCGTCCCACCTTATGCTGTACCGCTTTGGCAAATGCTTTATCTGCGCCATTCGCCTTAATCACATCTGAGCGTAATTCTTAATGAAACGCTTGTCGCTAATTGTTCGTCATCACAGATACTGTTTGCTATACGGCCACGACGCGCAACTGATTTCCGAAATTCGTCTTCCTCCTCTGAGGACGCGAACTCACGACCCCTGGTTTACTAGACCAGTGCTCTACCACTGAGCTAAAGAGGCGCGGCGTAGCGGTACTCTTGCGTACTTCGTCCTTACGGTCGTCTGGATCATCAGACTTGAGCTGACAACACTTCATGTTACCGACTACTATTTGCAGCTATGGCGATCCATTACTGCTTGGCTACACATCTGACACGTAACCGATGTGCTCTCCAAACAACAACACTTGCATTTCAGAACATGTCTTTCACACATGTCTACAAAATCACCTTTACCTTCAAATACAGTTTTCATGCGACTGACAGAGACGTAGGCAAACTTAAAAGTTGCTAATTCCATTACATCACGTTAATCAGAAGAACGGTAATTTAGATCTGCAGCGGAACAAAATTCGGTTCCGCCCAGCGTGGGGCTCGAACCCACGACCCTGGGATTAAGAATATCACGCTCTACCGACTGAGCTAGCCGGCTGCCTCGGTGAATACCTGCGGGTTAGCAGGTCACACAGTACTCGTTTGGGTTGGGTGGTCCCATACAGAATATCTCCATGCTGCCTAATGTTTTCCTAACGTCACACTCGTCACGTACTTCACTTTTATTTCATAATCATTTCTGAGAGGTAAAGGAATTGCATGACAACCTGCAGAGCTAGTGGCGTCAAAATTAACACACATACTTGATGTGACTCAAAAGCCGAACGAGTTACTTTCCGACGTTGTTTTAGATGTGCAAGTGCCAGTCAAAACTCGCGGTGACGGCACTCTGCCGACCATTTCGCTAGTTAACACCGGTCTTGTTGTGTGTGTTTCAAGCTCAAGAGCATCTCCAAGCAGAAAATGGTCAACAGAAACATTCAGACGGTTTCGCACTGCTCAATTGCTACATTAAAACGGTATGTTTCTTTTTCAGAACTGAAAAAAAACCGAGCGTGACAGCATTCGAACTTGTAATCTTCAGATCCGAATTCCGACGCCTTATTAATTCGGCCACACGGTCACTAGCGACCAAGTATAACTTGTATACGACTCATCTCGTGACGCTCAAACCCCTGAGGAGTAGTGTTTTCGTTCCACACAGCCGCTGCCCCTTGCTCTTTCCCACCCAAACGTTACATTCAACCTCTTACGAGATCGACCATGTATAGACTGGGAAACAAGACCACACACTTTGTGCATTCGGAATCAAAGGCAGGGCGTCCCTCGCCGCATTTGCTACCATGGCCATTTGCTACTTCTGCAGAAGCGGCTGCGGCGACGACGACGACGACGACGACGACCGCGAGAGGCTCTGAGATATGTGAGAAATTCATCTATAAAATGTAATTCAGACTGCCTCGTCCCACCTTATGCTGTACCGCTTTGGCAAATGCTTTAGTAGACACATCGAAACCGTAACTCAAAGAGCTTTACAGGTACTCAACAACCTCATCTCCATTGGGCATAAGCGGTTTCATCTTCCACCACATCTCATCAAACTCTATCATAACAGTATACTAACATCCATAGTGGGTTACGGATCCGGAGTCTGGGCACACAGGCTCACGAGGGTGGTGCCCGCCATGACAGTGAGGAGAGTGCAGAGAAATATGATCCTGAGATCAGTGGGGGCATACAGAACTACACCGGGAGGAGCCCTGTTAGTTATTATGGGGCTTTGCCCCCTGGATATCAAAATTCGGGAGCAGGCCGCTTGGTACTGGACTAAAAAGGGGAATTTGGAAAAAACCGAGGAAATTCTGGGCAGCAGGACTGAAAATAAAGTAGAAATTAGGAAAAAAGGGGAGCTGCTATGGCAACTTTCGTGGGAAACCGAAGAAACAGGGCGTCGAACCTTTGAGCTCCTACCAGATGTTAGGGAAAGGATGGAAATGTCACATTTCGATCCATCCCGGGGACTCATCCACTTCCTCACTGGACATGGACCGTACTCGACATATCTATGTCGATTTGGTAAAAAGGCGACACCTGCGTGTGACTGTGGTGTTCCGGAGGGTACTCCTGACCATGTAGTCTACGAGTGCCCCCTTTTCAATGATGTGGCCTCAGTACTGCGGGACCAACTACCACACAACGACACTTTTAGACTAATCAGACATCGCGACACTTTCGACATCATAAACAAACTGGCTAACGCGGTATCTCAGAAAGTCCTAAAGGACTACCTGAAAGACTTATAGTAGCACAAGAAAGAGATAAACCAGGACACAGATAGAGTTTGATACCCTACTCCCAAACCGCCTGGGCGCGGAAAGGCCGACTTCCTCAGTCTGAATCCGCCGCGCCACAGGATTCTGGGGGGGTGGGGTGCAGCCTTACCAAACCAGACAACGCACCGGACTTGACATTAGGATAAGTTAGTTGTAGGACTTAGTTTTTAGACATTATTATTAGTAACCTGCAGCGATTACCATCTCGGCCTGCCCAGTGTCAGGGGCACGCTCATTGGGATTAGCTCAATGAGCAAGGCTCCATAGTAGGTTTATATAAATTAGCTGACACAACTGTAACGCTGTAGGATTAGTAACTAGTCTTAAGATTAAATGTTTGTAGTAGACTAACAATAATGTTGCCCATTGCTTACTGTTCACTTATATACTAACTAGTTACTACATAGGACTTAGAATTAGCTGCTAATTATCCTTGTATAACTAACTTGGCCCACTAATCAAATAAGGCAGTGGGCTAGATGTAAAATTAACATTCTTTTATGGAAATAAAGATTTTTTTTAAAAAAAAAAAAAAAGAAAAAAATGCTTTATCTGCGCCATTCGCCTTAATCACATCTGAGCGTAATTCTTAATAAAACGCTTGTCGCTAATTGTTCGTCATCACAGATACTGTTTGCTATACGGCCACGACGCGCAACTGATTTCCAAAATTCGTCTTCCTCCTCTGAGGACGCGAACTCACGACCCCTGGTTTACTAGACCAGTGCTCTACCACTTTTTTTTTTTTTGTTTGTTTTTCTTGTTCGTCCTAAATATCCACGAAAACTTCAGTCCAGGTTTAGAAAAGTAGTTTACAGAAAGGTGGCAAATCCAGAAACAGTATATAGGAAATCGGCTAACACAGGCGACCTTAGCCAACACCCTCCCTTTCAAATGTCAGGCTAAGCATATTTGCAAAATCTTCACGGAGTCCTGGCATGCGCAATCGGTTCCAGTAAGCAGTAACAATGTACTGTCGAAACGTAAGGTGTTCATCCTCTTCATGACAACTAATAACAAAATGTACGAAGTGTCCAAGCAACCACATAACGGTATTGAGCTTCGTTCGCGGATAAAAGGAAGAATCGGGCCGTACGATGATGTCAATGGTGTAAGCGGTTTCGGCAGTCCTAGTGACAAAAGCCAGTTGTTTCCTGAGCCAAATCCAATTAGCAAGGTGCCCACTGCAGGTGAATCGATGCTCAAGTGTGTCCTGGAGACCACACCGAGTGCAGTTGTCTGTGTCAGAAAGACCAATACGGTGCAGTCGTACGTTGGTGGGGACCAAACCATTAACTACCCTACACCACGTGGACGCCACAGCCATAGTGTGGATCGGCAGACTAACATTCCTCCAGACGTTCTTCCAGGACACTGATGGAGACGCCAGTTCGATTGGATTGGGACCGGCCAGCCCCTCCCAACGGGCAATCAAGCTCTTGGTCGTTGGCACCGGTCGTCGCAAGAAGACGTCACCGAGGTAACTAACCGCAATATAAAATTCCCGGACATGTTTCAACTTAAAATTGAGGCGACCGACGTCGACAGGTGGAGCAAGGCTCTTCGGACGCACAACAGTAAAAAGTCTGGATGTAATTGAAGTAACTTCTTGCGTAACAATTAGAGTCGTACGGCGGACGTACAAGGCAGATGCCTTGCGAGTAATGTCAGTGAGGCCCAAGCCTCCGGAGATACGCGGTTTCGTCATAACTTCGTAACGCAACTTGAATAGATGACCCTTCCATATAAACCTGCTAGACAATTGGCGCAACCTTTTCGCCACCATAATGGGAAGTGGGAACAGCTGAGCAACATAATAGGCTTTACATAACACGTATGTGTCTAAAATTCTGATTTTTTGCAAAATGGTAGCAGAGCGCTGCTCATGGACCATCAGAGCCCCCTGTATCTTCTCGGTGACAGATTTCCAATTAAGAGCTGCCATTTTTATAGGACACCGATCAATGGTAATCCCCAATGACGTATGGCGATCGACAAAAGTGGCCCAAGGAACATCAGCATCGCGAAACCCTCGAATATCAAGGAACTTACACTTACCCTGATTAAGACGCGCTCCAGAGACACAACAGTATGCATCGACTGCCCCTTTCAACAATGTGATATCATCACGTTGACGGAGGAGAACAACGACATCGTCCGCCTACGCCTTAACAGTGAGCTTCCCACCAGAGAGGGTCATACCCTGAAGCTTGAAAGCAAGAGTCCGAAGCAGCGGTTCCAGGGACAATATGAATAGCGACATAGAGAGCGGACTACCCTGAGGTACCCCTCGGCGGATAGCAAAGGGCGGCGTCAGCTGCCCATTGACTGACACCCGAGCAGTTATTCCCCTATACAAATTACCAAGAACACCACGTGATGAAGCGTTAAAACCTATTGTATCTAAAACATGATCTAAAAACACATGACTGACGTGATCAAAAGCCTTATAAAAATCGAGGAAAGCAAAGGCACAATGAACGTTTGTAACCGCCGCAACCGAGACAACATCCCGATATTCGGCTACTGGGGTCAGAATAGATCTACCAGGAAAACAACATTGATGTGCATAAATCACACCCCGAAGCAGTGAAGACAATCGACTATTGAGTGCTCTAGCAGCTGTCTTGTAATCAAAGTTCAGCAATGTGAGCGGACGAAGATTGGCAGTAGATAAACGACCAGTGGACTTCGGAATTAAAACAATTTTCCCTACTTTAAAATCGGCAGGCACATCCATCCCCCTGACAATCTCATTTAAAATCTGCGTAAAAGTGCCACCCAAAAGAGGCCAAAAACGGAGATAAAATTCTTTAGGCAGGCCGTCTGGACCCGGCGATTTACCGGACGGAGAGTGAGCAATAAAATCAAAAACATCATCTACCTGCAACTCCCGGAGAAAGTCGCCGTTCGCGTCAGGCGTGATCTTCGCAGGAAGATCCTCAAGGACATCATCAGAAAGTGACGCACCAGAATCATCGGCAGAATAGAGATTAGCGTAATACTGATGAAGAGCACGAGTCATATCCTCCTGTGCAATAAGCTGTCGTCCATCATCCACCATAAGAGAAGAGATGAAGGAGCGACGACGTCGAGTCTGATGCCGCAGCAGGTGGTACAAAGAAGTCAGTTCACTTTCAACAAGAGAGTGAGGTTTCGACTTTACTCGCAGACCATCCAACTGTCGTCGTTTGAGGCTCAAGAGCTTGGCTTTAATACGACGAACATCATGGATCCGCAGAGGAGCAGGACCCGCCGCGTCATACAGTTCACGCAGGACAGAGTAGTAAAATTCATACGTGTACTTAAAATCACGCGCCCTTGCGGCACAGTAAAAAATCAAAGTCTGACGAATCTTGGGCTTGGCAAAAGCAGTCCACCAAACGAGCAAGGAGGGGTAACGCGGGACGGAGCGAAGACATCGCTCCCACACGGCACTTACAACTTCATCAATGGCACTGTCGGCAAGGTGGGAAACATTTAACATCCACTGGGAACGATAAAGTTTTGCTGGTTGGTGACGAAGATTTACAGTTGCAGTAAAAGCACAATGGTCAGAAAAACTAGTAGGAATAACATCGACAGAAATAATGTTATCACATAAAAAATCAGAGAAGTAGAATCTGTCGAGTCTACTGCATGAGGACGCGGTAAAATACGTAAATTTCACCAGGGTTGGATATTTGTGTTCCCAAACATGACGCAGGTGCATCGTACGAACCAAGTCATGTAAATCTCGGCAATATTTAAAATTGGGGGACTGGTCTTCAGGGCGTAAAACACAATTAAAATCGCCTCCGAGCAGGAGACTCCGAGGACTCTTGCGCAAAAGATAAATAAGCTCTTCCTTATAAAAGCGCGATCGAGCCACAGTGCGACCCGAACCAGAGGGGGCATACAAAACAACTAGGTGGAGATCAAAAAGACGACAACCAATCCCACGGCCAGAGTCAAGGAATTCAATGTCAGTAATAGGAATACCTTCTCGAAAGAAAAGAGCAGTTCCTGTTGAATTCTCCGGTGCGACATTAAAAACAGTTTGAAATCCAGGTAGAGAGAGATCAGAAAACAATACTTCCTGCAAAAATACTACGTCCGCACAGGAGTCGTAAAGAAACTGCCGCAAAGAGGCAATGCGAACGTCGGACTCAATACGGTTAACATTTAAGGTAAGAAAGGTGTATGCCTGAACCATGGAGAGAAAAGCGAGGGAAGAAATCACCTACACCGACGCATCAACATCACAGTCCATAGCAGGGGAGACGGAGGCATCCGAGGGAGGGGGACTGCTACCCCCTTCCGTGGATCCCTTACGTTTCGGTTTTTTACGAACAGCATTGACGTTCGGCTGAACGCGCAACTTGCGTCGGCTGACGGGCAAGGAAGCGGCAGCCGCCGATGACGTAGGAGGGTCAAGTTCTGTATCTGACAACACCCGCGCCGGTCCACAGTCAGGGTCCGGGGTCGCGGGGGAAACATCCGACGAAACGGATTGGTCTACACCAGTATTAGCTTCCGGCAAACATGGACTACACGGAGGCGAAACGTGAGCAGGAAGCTCAGAAACTGCTAAGTTGGAAGGAAGCGGAGCAGCTCCGCTGGCAGAGGTGTGGGGCAGCGAAGCAGGAAGTTGTTGCGACTCAACTTGTTGTGACAACGAAGTCGGTTCGGAAGGCGGCGCCAACAGGCCCGACCGACGAGCCGACTCGAGAGAAGCCGTGTCGGAAGCCGGAGGGGCGTCAGCAGCCGCTACTGGAACAGCTACTTCAGGGGAACAGAGGTCATCTACACTACTAAGTGGCTCGGAGGATGTCGGTCTCTCGGATTGGGGCATCTCGGGGAGATCCTCATCCGTACTATTTCCATCTCGTGCGCGACGCCGTTTATTATTCAAAAGCGGCACACCCACCTGAGGAACCGACGGAACTACATCAGATTTGGCACGTAAAGGAGGAAATTCTGTGTCAGGGGCGTGCAAAACCTGCGGCTGGGCGCTACTACCACTGGACTGTTCGACACCAAGAGCGGAACCACCTGCAACGAGGTCAGCGACCGTTAACTTGCGACGCTGTTCGAGAGAATTTTTTAACACAAAAACCCTCCGCGGACACTTGGTACGCACGTGGCCACTCTCATTACACAAAAAACAGGTGCCAACCTGACCACTATATGTTACATGAACACGATATCCACCGATCTGCAGGTGCGAGGGAATATTCTGCTTCACGTGCATTTCGACGAAACGAATGCAACTGTAACACTGCAGGCGATGTTGGCTGGACCAGCGTTCAAGGCGAATACTCTTAACATCACCATACTTGAGTAAACCTTCCTTAAGATACACATTATCCACCTCCGGCGGAAGGTTGTAAACACGAACACTGGTGTACGTAATGGAAGCATTTGAAAGCAGTACGGTACTGACAGAATCATCCCGATGCCGAAAGAGAAACTGATGACCAAATTTGGAAATAATTTTATCAACCTCAAAGGGGGTCCATAAATTTAACAAAGAAAACATAGAGTTCTGTATCAAAATATGCAGTGTGCACCTGATTCCACTGAGCTAAAGAGGCGCGGCCTAGCGGTACTCTTGCGTACTTCGTCCTTACGGTCGTCTGGATCATCAGACTTGAGCTGACAACACTTCATATTACCGACTACTATTTGCAGCTATGGCGATCCATTACTGCTTGGCTACACATCTGACACGTAACCGATGTGCTCTCCAAACAACAACACTTGCATTTCAGAACATGTCTTTCACACATGTCTACAAAATCACCTTTACCTTCAAATACAGTTTTCATGCGACTGACAGAGACGTAGGCAAAGTTAAAAGTTGCTATTTCCATTACATCACGTTAATCAGAAAAACGGTAATTTACATCTGCAGCGGAACAAAGCTCAGTTCCGCCCAGCGTAGGGCTCGAACCCTGGACCCTGAGATTAAGAATATCATGCTCTACCGACTGAGCTAGCCGACTGCCACGATGAATACCTGCGGGTTAGCACGTCACAAAGTACTCGTTTGGGTTGTGTGGACCCATACAGAATCTCTCCATGCTGCCTAATGTTTTCCTAACGTCACACTCGTCACGTACTTCACTTTTATTTCATAATCATTTCTGAGAGGTAAAGGAATTGCATGACAACCCGCAGAGCTAGTGGCGTCAAAATTAACACACATACTTGATGTGACTCAAAAGCCGAACGAGTTACTTGCCGACGTTGTTTTAGATGTGCAAGTGCCAGTCAAAACTCGCGGTGACGGCACTCTGCCGACCATTTCGCTAGTTAACACCGGTCTTGTTGTGTGTGTTTCAAGCTCAAGAGCATCTCCAAGCAGAAAATGGTCAACAGAAACATTCAGACGGTTTCGTACTGCTCAATTGCTACATTAAAACGGTACGTTTCTTTTTCAGAACTGGAAAAAAAACCGAGCGTGACAGCATTCGAACCTGTAATCTTCAGACCCGAAGTCCGACGCCTTATACATTCGGCCACACGGTCACTAGCGACCAAGTATAACTTGTATACGACTCATCTCGTAACGCTCACACCCCTGAGGAATAGTGTTTTCGTTCCACACAGCCGCTGCCCCTTGCTCTTTCCCACCCAGACGTTACATTCAACCTCTTACGAGACCGACCAAATATAGACTGGGAAACAAGACCACACTCTTTGTGCATTCGGAATCGAAGGCAGGGCGTCCCTCGCCGCATTTGCTACCATGGCCATTTGCTACTTCTGCAGAAGCGGCGGCTGCGGCGTTGACGACGACGACGACCGCGAGAGGCTCTGAGATATGTGAGAAATTCATCTATAAAATGTAATTCAGACTGCCTCGTCCCACCTTATGCTGCACCGCTTTGGCAAATGCTTTATCTGCGCCATTCGCCTTAATCACATCTGAGCGTAATTCTTAATAATACGCTTGTCGCTAATTGTTCGTCATCACAAATACTGTTTGCTATACGGCCACGATGCGCAACTGATTTCCAAAATTCGTCTTCCTCCTCTGAGGACGCGAACTCACGACCCCTGGTTTACTAGACCAGTGCTCTACCACTGAGCTAAAGAGGCGCGGCATAGCGGTACTCTTGCGTACTTCGTCCTTACGGTCGTCTGGGTCATCAGACTTGAGCTGACAACACTTCATATTACCGACTACTATTTGCAGCTATGGCGATCCATTACTGCTTGGCTACACATCTGACACGTAACCGATGTGCTCTCCAAACAACAACACTTGCATTTCAGAACATGTCTTTCCCACATGTCTACAAAATCACCTTTACCTTCAAATACAGTTTTCATGCGACTGACAGAGACGTAGGCAAAGTTAAAAGTTGCTATTTCCATTACATCACGTTAATCAGAAAAACGGTAACTTACATCTGCAGCGGAACAAAGTTCAGTTCCGCCCAGCGTGGGGCTCGAACCCTGGACCCTGAGATTAAGAATATCATGCTATACCGACTGAGCTAGCCGAATGCCACGGTGAATACCTGCGGGTTAGCACGTCACACAGTACTCGCTTGGGTTGGGTGGTCCCATACAGAATCTCTCCATGCTGCCTAATGTTTTCCTAACGTCACACTCCTCACGTACTTCACTTTTATTTCATAATCATTTCTGAGAGGTAAAGGAATTGCATGACAACCTGCAGAGCTAGTGGCGTCAAAATTAACACACATACTTGATGTGACTCAAAAGCCGAACGAGTTACATTCCGACGTTGTTTTATATGTGCAAGTGCCAGTCAAAACTCGAAGTGACGGCACTCTGCCGAACATTTCGCTAGTTAACACCGGTCTTGTTGTGTGTGTTTCAAGCTCAAGAGCATCTCCAAGCAGAAAATGGTCAACAGAAACATTCAGACGGTTTCGTACTGCTCAATTGCTACATTAAAACGGTACGTTTCTTTTTCAGAACTGGAAAAAAAACCGAGCGTGACAGCATTCGAACCTGTAATCTTCAGACCCGAAGTCCGACGCCTTATACATTCGGCCACACGGTCACTAGCGACCAAGTATAACTTGTATACGACTCATCTCGTAACGCTCACACCCCTGAGGAATAGTGTTTTCGTTCCACACAGCCGCTGCCCCCTTGCTCTTTCCCACCCAGACGTTACATTCAACCTCTTACGAGACCGACCAAATATAGACTGGGAAACAAGACCACACTCTTTGTGCATTCGGAATCGAAGGCAGGGCGTCCCTCGCCGCATTTGCTACCATGGCCATTTGCTACTTCTGCAGAAGCGGCGACGACGACGACGACGACGACGACGACGACGACGACCGCGAGAGGCTCTGAGATATGTGAAAAATTCATCTATAAAATGTAATTCAGACTGCCTTGTCCCACCTCATGCTGTACCGCTTTGGCAAATGCTTTATCTGCGCCATTCGCCTTAATCACATCTGAGCGTAATTCTTAATAAAACGCTTGTCGCTAATTGTTCGTCATCACAGATACTGTTTGCTATACGGCCACGATGCGCAACTGATTTCCAAAATTCGTCTTCCTCCTCTGAGGATGGGAACTCACGACCCCTGGTTTACTAGACCAGTGCTCTACCACTGAGCTAAAGGAGCGCGGCCTAGCGGGACTCTTGCGTACTTCGTCCTTACGGTCGTCTGGGTCATCAGACTTGAGCTGACAACACTTCATATTACCGACTACTATTTGCAGCTATGGCGATCCATTACTGCTTGGCTACACATCTGACACGTAACCGATGTGCTCTCCAAACAACACTTGCATTTCAGATCATGTCTTTCACACATGTCTACAAAATCACCTTTACCTTCAAATACAGTTTTCTTGCGACTGACAGAGACGTAGGCAAAGTTAAAAGTTGCTATTTCCATTACATCACGTTAATCAGAAAAACGGTAACTTACACCTGCAGCGGAACACAATTCCGTTCCGCCCAGCGTAGGGCTCGAACCGTCGACCCTGAGATTAAGAATATCATGCTCTACCGACTGAGCTAGCCGGCTGCCTCGGTGAATACCTGCGGGTTAGCACGTCACACAGTACTCGTTTGGGTTGGGTTGTCCCATATAGAAACTCTCAATGCTGCTCAATGTTTTCCTAACGTCACACTCGTCACGTACTTAACTTTTATTTCATAATCATTTCTGAGAGGTAAAGGAATTGCATGACAAGCTGCAGAGCTAGTGGCGTCAAAATTAACACACATACTTGATGTGACTCAAAAGCCGAACGAGTTACTTTCCGACGTTGTTTTAGATGTGCAAGTGCCAGTCAAAACTCGCGGTGACGCACTCTGCCGACCATTTCGCTAGTTAACACCGGTCTTGTTGTGTGTGTTTCAAACTCAAGAGCATCTCCAAGCAGAAAATGGTCAACAGAAATATTCAGACGGTTTCGTACTGCTCAATTGCTACATTAAAACGGTATGTTTCTTTTTCAGAACTGGAAAAAAAACCGAGCGTGACAGCATTCGAAACTGTAATCTTCAGATCCGAAGTCCGACGCTTTATCCATTCGGCCACACGGTCACTAGCGATCAAGAATAACTTGTATACGACTCATCTCGTATCGCTCACACCCCTGAGGAATAGTGTTTTCGTTCCACACAGCCGCTGCCCCCTTGCTCTTTCCCACCCAGACGTTACATTCAACCTCTTACGAGACCGACCAAATATAGACTGGGAAACAAGACCACACTCTTTGTGCATTCGGAATCGAAGGCAGGGCGTCCCTCGCCGCATTTGCTACCATGGCCATTTGCTACTTCTGCAGAAGCGGCGGCGGCGACGACGACGACGACGACGACGACGACGACGACGACGACGACGACGACGACGACGACGGCCGCGAGAGGCTCTGAGATATGTGAAAAATTCATCTATAAAATGTAATTCAGACTGCCTTGTCCCACCTCATGCTGTACCGCTTTGGCAAATGCTTTATCTGCGCCATTCGCCTTAATCACATCTGAGCGTAATTCTTAATAAAACGCTTGTCGCTAATTGTTCGTCATCACAGATACTGTTTGCTATACGGCCACGATGCGCAACTGATTTCCAAAATTCGTCTTCCTCCTCTGAGGATGGGAACTCACGACCCCTGGTTTACTAGACCAGTGCTCTACCACTGAGCTAAAGGAGCGCGGCCTAGCGGGACTCTTGCGTACTTCGTCCTTACGGTCGTCTGGGTCATCAGACTTGAGCTGACAACACTTCATATTACCGACTACTATTTGCAGCTATGGCGATCCATTACTGCTTGGCTACACATCTGACACGTAACCGATGTGCTCTCCAAACAACACTTGCATTTCAGATCATGTCTTTCACACATGTCTACAAAATCACCTTTACCTTCAAATACAGTTTTCTTGCGACTGACAGAGACGTAGGCAAAGTTAAAAGTTGCTATTTCCATTACATCACGTTAATCAGAAAAACGGTAACTTACACCTGCAGCGGAACACAATTCCGTTCCGCCCAGCGTAGGGCTCGAACCGTCGACCCTGAGATTAAGAATATCATGCTCTACCGACTGAGCTAGCCGGCTGCCTCGGTGAATACCTGCGGGTTAGCACGTCACACAGTACTCGTTTGGGTTGGGTTGTCCCATATAGAAACTCTCAATGCTGCTCAATGTTTTCCTAACGTCACACTCGTCACGTACTTAACTTTTATTTCATAATCATTTCTGAGAGGTAAAGGAATTGCATGACAAGCTGCAGAGCTAGTGGCGTCAAAATTAACACACATACTTGATGTGACTCAAAAGCCGAACGAGTTACTTTCCGACGTTGTTTTAGATGTGCAAGTGCCAGTCAAAACTCGCGGTGACGCACTCTGCCGACCATTTCGCTAGTTAACACCGGTCTTGTTGTGTGTGTTTCAAGCTCAAGAGCATCTCCAAGCAGAAAATGGTCAACAGAAATATTCAGACGGTTTCGTACTGCTCAATTGCTACATTAAAACGGTATGTTTCTTTTTCAGAACTGGAAAAAAAACCGAGCGTGGCAGCATTCGAAACTGTAATCTTCAGATCCGAAGTCCGACGCCTTATCCATTCGGCCACACGGTCACTAGCGATCAAGAATAACTTGTATACGACTCATCTCGTATCGCTCACACCCCTGAGGAATAGTGTTTTCGCTCCACACAGCCGCTGCCCCTTGCTCTTTCCCACCCAAACGTTACATTCAACCTCTTACGAGACCGGCCAAATATAGACTGGGAAACAAGACCACACACTTTGTGCATTCGGAATCGAAGGCAGGGCGTCCCTCGCCGCATTTGCTACCATGGCCATTTGCTACTTCTGCAGAAGCGGCGGCGGCGACGACGACGACGACGACGACGACCGCGAGAGGCTCTGAGATATGTGAGAAATTCATCTATAAAATGTAATTCAGACTGCCTCGTCCCACCTTATGCGGTACCGCTTTGGCAAATGCTTTATCTGCGCCATTCGCCTTAATCACATCTGAGCGTAATTCTTAATAAAACGCTTGTGGCTAATTGTTCGTCATCACAGATACTGTTTGAATTCGGCCACGACGCGCAACTGATTTCCAAAATTCGTCTTCCTCCTCTGAGGATGGGAACTCACAACCTCTGGTTTACTAGACCAGTGCTCTACCACTGAGCTAAAGAGGCGCGGCCTAGCGGTACTATTGCGTACTTCGTCCATACGGTCGTCTGGGTCATCAGACTTGAGCTGACAACACTTCATATTACCGACTACTATTTGCAGCTATGGCGATCCATTACTGCTTGGCTACACATCTGACACGTAACCGATGTGCTCTCCAAACAACAACACTTGCATTTCAGAACATGTCTTTCACACATGTCTACAAAATTACCTTTACCTTCAAATACAGTTTTCTTTCGACTGACAGAGACGTAGGCGAAGTTAAAATTTGCTATTTCCATTACATCACGTTAATCAGAAAAACGGTAATTCACATCTGCAGCGGATAAAATTCCGTTCCGCCTAGCGTGGGGCTCGAACCCTCGACCCTGAGGTTAAGAACATCATGCTCTACCGATTGAGCTAGCCGGCTGCCTCGATGAATACCTGCGGGTTAGCACGTCACACAGTACTCGTTTGGGTTGGGTGGTCCCATACAGAATCTCTCCATGCTGCCTAATGTTTTCCTAACGTCACACTCGTCACGTACTTCACTTTTATTTCATAATCATTTCGGAGAGGTAAAGGAATTGCATGACAACCTGCAGAGCTAGTGGCGTCAAAATTAACACACATACCTGATGTGACTCAAAAGCCGAACGAGTTACTTTCCGACGTTGTTTTAGATGTGCAAGTGCCAGTCAAAACTCGCGGTGGCGGCACTCTGCCGACCATGTATCTAGTTAACACCGGTCTTGTTGTGTGTGTTTCAAGCTCAAGAGCATCTCCAAGCAGAAAATGGTCAACAGAAACATTCAGACGGTTTCGTACTGCTCAATTGCTACATTAAAACGGTATGTTTCTTTTTCAGAACTGGAAAAAAACTGAACGTGACAGCATTCGAACCTGTAATCTTAAGATCCGAAGACGGACGCCTTATCCATTCGGCCACACGGTTACTAGCGACCAAATATAACTTGTATACGACTCATCTCGTAACGCTCACACCCGTGGGGAATAGTGACTTCCTTCCACACAGCCGCTGCCCCTTGCTCTTTCCCACCCAAACGTTACATTCAACCTCTTACGAGACCGACCAAATATAGACTGGGAAACAAGACCACACACTTTGTGCATTCGGAATCGAAGGCAGGGTGTCCCTCGCCGCATTTGCTACCATGGCCATTTGCTACTTCTGCAGAAGCGGCGGCGGCGACGACGACGACGACGACGACGACGACCGCGAGAGGCTCTGAGATATGTGAGAAATTCATCTATAAAATGTAATTCAGACTGCCTCGTCCCACCTTATGCTGTACCGCTTTAGCAAATGCTTTATCTGCGCCATTCGCCTTAATCACATCTGAGCGTAATTCTTAATAAAACGCTTGTCGCTAATTGTTCCTCATCACAGATACTGTTTGCTATACGGCCACGACGCGCAACCGATTTCCAAAATTCGTCTTCCTCCTCTGAGGATGGGAACTCACGACCCCTGGTTTACTACACCAGTGCTCTACCACTGAGCTAAAGAGGCGCGGCCTAGCGGTACTCTTGCGTACTTCGTCCTTACGGTCGTCTGGATCATCAGACTTGAGCTGACAACACTTCATATTACCGACTAGTACTTGCAGCTATGGCGATCCATTACTGGTTGGCTACACATCTGACACGTAACTGATGTGCTCTCCAAACAACAACACTTGCATTTCAGAACATGTCTTTCACACATGTCTACAAAATCACCTTTACCTTCAAATAGAGTTTTCTTGCGACTGACAGAGACGTAGGCAAAGTTAAAAGTTGCTATTTCCATTACATCACGTTAATCAGAAAAACGGTAATTTACATCTGTAGCGGAACAAAATTCCGTTCCGCCCAGCGTGGGGCTCGAAGCCACGACCCTGGGATTAAGAATATCATGCTCTACCGACTGAGCTAGCCGGCTGCCTCGGTGAATACCTGCGGGTTAGCACGTCACATAGTACTCGCTTGGGTTGGGTGGTCCCATACAGAATCTCTCCATGCTGCCTAATGTTTTCCTAACGTCACACTCGTCACGTACTTCACTTTTATTTCATAATCATTTCTGAGAGGTAAAGGAATTGCATGAAAACCTGCAGAGCTAGTGGCGTCAAAATTAAAACACATACTTGATGTGACTCAAAAGCCGAACGAGTTACTTTCCGACGTTGTTTTAGATGTGCAAGTGCCAGTCAAAACTCGCGGTGACGGCACTCTGCCGACCATTTCGCTAGTTAACACCGGTCTTGTTGTGTGTGTTTCAAGCTCAAGAGCATCTCCAAGCAGAAAATGGTCAACAGAAACAATCAGACGGTTTCGTACTGCTCAATTGCT
Source organism: Schistocerca gregaria (assembly GCF_023897955.1). NCBI lineage: Eukaryota > Metazoa > Arthropoda > Insecta > Orthoptera > Acrididae > Schistocerca > Schistocerca gregaria. The sequence continues at coordinate 37,015,103 of NC_064920.1, forward strand.
ACATTAAAACGGTATGTTTCTTTTTCAGAACTGGAAAAAACCGAGCGTGACAGCATTCGAACCTGTAATCTTCAGATCCGAAGTCCGACGCCTTATCCATTTTTTTTTCTGTTTAGTTTTTTAATTGTTATTATTATTATTTTTGTTTGTTTGTTATTTTTTATTGTAAAAGAAAAATCTTCATGGAATGTGAAGAAGGAATTTTATGTTAAGGCACTAATTCCATAGCCTCCTTTCCTTCTTGAGATTAATAATAATAATAAAAAAGTATGTTCCCTTCCATGGAAACAAATGAGACTTCCTTCTCAGTCATAAAATGAATGTATAAGAAAACAATTTATCTTTAACCCTGCGATACTGGCTTTCGGCTTCGGCTTCTTCTGTGCAATAAACAAAATAGCCTTCTTTGCCAGCAGAGGATAAGTGATTGTAATATGAAACTGTAAAATTGTACTTCTCCCCAATTGTTTTTGTTTAAGCGTCGTTGCGCTTAAATAAACGATTTTTGTTTATCTCGTTGGCTTGTCAACCAATGCCCAGTCGCTCGAATACAATTTTCAGCATATTGCCGTAGTTTTTCTTGTGGTCTTTATATTTCAGGGCGTTATAAAAAGCACACTTCAAGTACATGTAAAAATCAGTGGAATTGTCATTTCCCAGGTGATTAATTACGTAATTCACATAGTGTCCCATTAACCAATGGACCGAGTTGTTTTTTGCTGCTGGAAAATAGCAAGTCTGAGGCCTGAGGAATGTAACAGGGGGAAAATTTTCCACCGAAGATCTCGTAAGAAAAGCCAGTTGTTCCCTAATCCAATTACAGAGTTGTAGATTGCCACCGCACGTGAATCTGTGCACTAACGTGTCGATCAATTTACATTTGAGACATAGGTTCGTGTCGCTAACGCCGATTGCATGTAACCTTTCATTGGTGCTTACGGTCTCATTCACTGTTTTATACCACGCTGACTTGACGTCCGATGGTAGACCACGCATATTAATATTTTTCCATATGGCGTCCCAATCAGTGTGTGGGTATTTACTTTCCAATTTGTTTCTCCCCTCCATTTTCTTTCGATGGGACAGAATATCGCGGGCCGTGATCCGTCGTGAGTTGATGATGACACCGCCGAGATAGCTGAATTCCACAAAATATACACGAACGTACTGGAGCCGGTTATTTATTTTTTGCACATTCACCGGCGCCTGTAAACTGGCAGGCCTGACAACTTCAAATAATTTAGTTGTAATGCTATCAGCGTGGTCGCTAAGGATAGTGGCGGTCCTTTTTATAAAAAGCGCAGACGCCTTATTTCTGATGTCAACTAACCCCAAACCTCCATTCCTGGGATCTAAGGTCGCAGTTTTTGCGTCGACTCTGAATATATCCCCTCTCCAAAGATAGCTGGCAATGGTAGACATTATCTTTTTTCCAATCATTTTCGGTAGTGGGAAGATCTGTGCTATAAAGTAACTCCTGGAGAGAATGCAGTGGTTAATGAAAATCACCCTCTGAACTTGGTTCATGTTACGGTGGAGGTTTTCTCTTGTTGTTCCAAGAAGTTGTCCCGACGTATTTCTCCAATTGATAGCTGCCATTTTTAACGGACAAGGTGTCAGTGTTATTCCTAGTGTTTTGCATTGGGTGACCATTGTGGCCCAGGCTAAGGTGGTATGTTGAAAACCCCGCAGGTTTAGGAGTTTGCTTTTGTTTGCGTTGACACCTGCTCCGGAGACTCTGCAGTACTTTTTAATTAGCGTGTCCAATTTCAAAATGTCGTCGGGATTTCGCAGGACGACTCCGACATCATCGGCATAGGCGTTTATGACTGTTCGGTGACCAGATAATGTGATGCCAGTTAGAGTGGCATGAACACTGCGGAGGAAAGGTTCTAATGAAAGCACGAATAGGAACATGGAGAGGGGGCTTCCTTGAGGAACGCCGCGCCTGATCTGAATCTGCTTTGTCCTCTGGCAGTTAACTGATATACAAGCGCTGATGCCTGTTGCAACATTTCTGATCACACTTACGACTCGCTCATTAAAACCTATTTTGTTCAGTGTGGCACTAAGGAATCTATGATCCACACGATCAAATGCTTTCTGGAAGTCAATAAACATGATAGCACATTTTATGGTGGTCACAGCAGTGATTGCAATTATATCTCTATATTCAGCTATGCTTTTGAAAATGCTCTTGGTAGGCACACAGGACTGGTATGGACTTACTATCTTTTTGGCCAACTGTGAGAGTCTGTTGTTTAAAATTCTGCCGATGATTTTATAATCGGAGTTTAACAGGGAGATAGGACGAAAGTTGTTGAGGTTTCTTTTTGCAGCATTTTTTGGGATTAGTACTATTGTGCTCTCTTTAAAAACAGCAGGTAAATGCTTTCCCTGAAGCACCTCGTTCGTCATTCGGGTAAACATGTCACCAATCAGTGGCCAGTATCGTTTATAAAATTCAACAGGCAAACCATCCGGTCCCGGCGATTTCCTCAGAGGAGATTTGCAGATGATTCTGTGGATATCTTCGTTAGTACACTCAACGAGAAGGTCTTCGTTTTCCTCGTCCGAGACCTGTGGAGCTATGAAATTAAGGAACTCATCGAAGGACTCTTCACATACCGGGTTGGCAGTGTATAGGTCTTCGTAATATTTGTGCACTGCATTGACGATGTCTCTCTGAGTCGTGAGTGTCTCGCCAGTTTCAGACTGAAGTCCATCAATGAAGGTGCGTCTCCTGTTTCTTTCGTGCTTCAGTAGATGGTACAAGGAAGCATGTTCATCCTCCACGACTGTCTTAGCCTTGGATTTTAATTTCAGACCCTCCATCTGCTGTCTTTTAAGACTGAGCAATTTGGCCTTAGTTTGCTTGATATCTGCCAGACGGACGTTGGAAGTGTTTGCCTGCTCATATAAATTTCGCAGCATGGTATAATAAAATTCTATGGAATTTTTCAAGTCTTTCGATCGTTGTACACTATACTGGATGAGAACTTTTCTCAGTTTAGGCTTTGCCCTGTTGCACCACCAGTCTAGTACTGAGACGTGTCTATCTGCAGAGCGGAGGCACAATGCCCACGCTTCTGTCAAACTTTCTTCTAATCCGTCGTCCTGCATCAGTGACGCATTAAGGTGCCATGAACTTCTAAAACGGCGAGTGGGTTGCGCAGTAAGGTTGATGGAAGCTAGCACGGAGCTATGATCAGAAAAGTAAACTGGAATCGTCTCTGCTTTAATGAAGGAGCTAACTAGACTTTGCGATATGTAGAGTCTGTCGATCCTGCTACGTGAGTGAGGACCTAGGAATGTAAATGCCACAAATGTGGGATACATTATTTCCCAAGCATCTTTAAGCTGTAAAACAGTGACGAAACGCTTCAGTTCATTGCAGTTATTAAAATTCGGAAACTGGTCTTTCTTATTTATCACACAATTAAAATCACCGCCTATTATAAGATCTTTTGGGTTTTTCCGTAATAAACAAATGATTTCTTCTTTATAGAACTGTGCTCTTTCCATTCTATTGGATGTGCCAGAAGGGGCATACAGATTGATAAGGGTAGAACCAAAGACTTTTATACCTATCGCTCTGCCGGAGTCCAACCTCTCGATATCCGAGACAGGAATCCCCTCCCTGACTAAAATTGCTGTACCGACGTTGGTGTCAAGTGAGACATTTAAAATCGCCAAATATCCAGGCACTGTAAGATTAGTCAGCACTACTTCCTGTAGGAAAGCAATGTCCGTCCCTGACTCATATAAATAATCCTTGAGCGCTGTAACTTTAGTCACGGATGTAATCCTGTTAATATTGATAGTCGTAATTGTATATGCCTGGGACATTTAGTTTGCATAAAAAGTAAATAAGTGGTTAAAAAGATAACAAAATATTAATAATAAAAAAAGAAAAGAGATGTGCAGCTTCTAGAAGGGAGAAACGACTCCGCTTAAACAAACATCTAAAAGAATAGTCAGTATTTGAAGCTCGGTAAACACTTCATCTGGTTCCTCTGAAATATGACTAAGACAGTAGTAGAATTAGAAATGAAACTGGTTCAACAAAATCCTTTTTTTTTTCATCTTACAGCCTCATTTTGGTGCAGGATTCCGAACATCTCGGGTTTTAGTTTTACCGAGGGGCTTTGCATCACTAATGTCACTTGAAGGTACCTCCTTAGGTCTTTCCGTGATGATTTCATACAAGACGTTCTTGGCCGTCGCTTCCTCTTGTGCTGGTTGTTGTTTGCTTTGGTTACGGGAAGCTTTGAGAGTAGGTTGCGGTTTGAGTCGGCGTCTTCGGACATCTTGGTTCAACGCGCCGTCATTCGGATTGTCTATCTTTACCACCGTTGTGACCGAAGCTGCCTCAACAGCGTCCTTTTTACGAGTGCCATTTCCTTGTTCTTCCGTCACTTGCTCCAGAGCACTGACTGAGTCGGCGGTTTGTGGGTCTGTAAGTTCTTGAGTTGGGTTCCGCTCCGTCACCTCTTGTGCTTCGGAGTGCGCCTCTTCCGTCTCCGCGACAATCGTTACTGCGTCCCCTCCGTGGACCGTTTGTACCTGTTCAGCCGCCGACAGCGGCCGGGTTGCCTCAGCGGCTGTCGTCACGTCAATACATGTACTGTTTGTTTCCTCGAGCACATCCGCATTACACTGCTTCTGCTTGCGGGTGGAAGGCGAATTACGGGCGGACTCGCCGTCCGAGCCGTCATCGGTCGTTTCCAACGGTCGCTTCTTAGTCTGGAGATCGCAATCGGGAACAGAAGGGTGTGATGTAATGACGCTCAGGGGAGGGAACTCCGTAGTAGTTATGGCGGGCACTGCAGAAGTACATGCACCACTGTCGTTAACCGAAAGAAGGGAAGTGCTATTTGGTAAGACATCGCTGAGGGTCAGTTTTTGACGCTGTGTTAGATTGTTCCGAAGAACAAAAACACGGCGCGGACAATCTTGTCGGAAATGACCTGTCTCATTGCAAATATTGCACGTGCGCTCCTGACCAGAATACACAACATGTGCTTTATGGCCTGCAACGGATATATGGGACGGAATGTTGGCTTTCACCTCCATTTCAACGGATCTAATGCCATTAAAACACTGTATCTTGTATAGCTTCGACCATCTTTCGTTATAGATAGATTTAACTTCGCCATATTTAGATAGAGCGTCCTTGATCAACTGATTATCAATTTCAATTGGAACATTCAAAATCCTGACATTGGTGTACATGATATCAGCTTTTCGTACAGAGACATTACTTTTTGAACCGTCTCGATGAACAAATTCGACGGAATTACCCCATTTTGCAAGCAACTTATCGACTGTCACTGAGTTCAGAAATTTAACAAAAACACAGTATTTTTCAGCATCTAATTGCGTGGTATGAACAGAGTCAGAATTTATACCGATTACCTCAGTCAGCCAATCGTAGATTTCCAGCGCAGTGGGTTGGACCGGCCGTGTTTCTTTCTCGAACGAGAAGACTAAAGTATTCTTCCTGACGGTGTCACACATGGTCGTCGGTTCCGACGAAATTCCGGCAACAACCGAAATTGCGGCGAAGCACGAAACGTGGAACGGACGAAAGCACTATAAAAACACTTATCAGAGACACCACTCAAAAAATAACAGCGAAAATGTACAGCTAACTTCACGTAAACACCAAACACCGGCGATAGCGCTAACGTACGCGGAGTAAACAACAAGCACGTCCGACCGCGGCGACGGCTAAAGCCAGAATTCCATTCGGCCACACGGTTACTAGCGACCAAGTATAACTTGTATACGACTCATCTCGTAACGCTCACACCCGTGGGGAATAGTGATTTCGTTCCACACAGCCACTGCCCCTTGCTCTTTCCCATCCAAACGTTACATTCAACCTCTTACGAGACCGACCAAATATAGACTGGGAAACAAGACCACACACTTTGTGCATTCGGAATCGAAGGCAGGGTGTCCCTCGCCGCATTTGCTACCATGGCCATTTGCTACTTCTGCAGAAGCGGCGGCGGCGACGACGACGACGACGACGACGACGACGACGACGACGACGACGACGACGGCGACCGCGAGAGGCTCTGAGATATGTGAGAAATTCATCTATAAAATGTAATTCAGACTGCCTCGTCCCACCTTATGCTGTACCGCTTTAGCAAATGCTTTATCTGCGCCATTCGCCTTAATCACATCTGAGCGTAATTCTTAATAAAACGCTTGTCGCTAATTGTTCGTCATCACAGATACTGTTTGCTATACGGCCACGACGCGCAACCGATTTCCAAAATTCGTCTTCCTCCTCTGAGGATGGGAACTCACGACCCCTGGTTTACTTGACCAGTGCTCTTCCACTGAGCTAAAGAGGCGCGGCCTAGCGGTACTCTTGCGTACTTCGTCCTTACGGTCGTCTGGATCATCAGACTTGAGCTGACAACACTTCATATTACCGACTAGTACTTGCAGCTATGGCGATCCATTACTGCTTGGCTACACATCTGACACGTAACTGATGTGCTCTCCAAACAACAACACTTGCATTTCAGAACATGTCTTTCACACATGTCTACAAAATCACCTTTACCTTGAAATACAGTTTTCTTGCGACTGACAGAGACGTAGGCAAAGTTAAAAGTTGCTATTTCCATTACATCACGTTAATCAGAAAAACGGTAATTTACATCTGTAGCGGAACAAAATTCCGTTCTGCCTAGCGTGGGGCTCGAAGCCACGACCCTGGGATTAAGAACATCATGCTCTACCGACTGAGCTAGCCGGCTGCCTCGGTGAATACCTGCGGGTTAGCACGTCACATAGAACTCGCTTGGGTTGGGTGGTCCCATACAGAATCTCTCCATGCTGCCTAATGTTTTCCTAACGTCACACTCGTCACGTACTTCACTTTTATTTCATAATCATTTCTGAGAGGTAAAGGAATTGCATGACAACCTCAGTGCTAGTGGCGTCAAAATTAACACACATACTTGATGTGACTCAAAAGCCGAACGAGTTACTTTCCGACGTTGTTTTACATGTGCAAGTGCCAGTCAAAACTCGCGGTGACGGCACTCTGCCGACCATTTCGCTAGTTAACACCGGTCTTGTTGTGTGTGTTTCAAGCTCAAGAGCATCTCCAAGCAGAAAATGGTCAACAGAAACAATCAGACGGTTTCGTACTGCTCAATTGCTACATTAAAACGGTATGTTTCTTTTTCAGAACTGGAAAAAAACCAAGCGTGACAGCATTCGAACCTGTAATCTTCAGATCCGAAGTCCGACGCCTTATCCATTCGGCCACACGGTTACTAGCGACCAAATATAACTTGTATACGACTCATCTCGTAACGCTCACACCCGTGGGGAATAGTGACTTCCTTCCACACAGCCGCTGCCCCTTGCTCTTTCCCACCCAAACGTTACATTCAACCTCTTACGAGACCGACCAAATATAGACTGGGAAACAAGACCACACACTTTGTGCATTCGGAATCGAAGGCAGGGTGTCCCTCGCCGCATTTGCTACCATGGCCATTTGCTACTTCTGCAGAAGCGGCGGCGGCGGCGACGACGACGACGACGACGACGACGACGACGACGACGACGACGACCGCGAGAGGCTCTGAGATATGTGAGAAATTCATCCATAAAATGTAATTCAGACTGCCTCGTCCCACCTTATGCTGTACCGCTTTAGCAAATGCTTTATCTGCGCCATTCGCCTTAATCACATCTGAGCGTAATTCTTAATAAAACGCTTGTCGCTAATTGTTCGTCATCACAGATACTGTTTGCTATACGGCCACGACGCGCAACCGATTTCCAAAATTCGTCTTCCTCCTCTGAGGATGGGAACTCACGACCCCTGGTTTACTACACCAGTGCTCTACCACTGAGCTAAAGAAGCGCGGCCTAGCGGTACTCTTGCGTACTTCGTCCTTACGGTCGTCTGGATCATCAGACTTGAGCTGACAACACTTCATATTACCGACTAGTACTTGCAGCTATGGCGATCCATTACTGGTTGGCTACACATCTGACACGTAACTGATGTGCTCTCCAAACAACAACACTTGCATTTCAGAACATGTCTTTCACACATGTCTACAAAATCACCTTTACCTTCAAATACAGTTTTCTTGCGACTGACAGAGACGTAGGCAAAGTTAAAAGTTGCTATTTCCATTACATCACGTTAATCAGAAAAACGGTAATTTACATCTGTAGCGGAACAAAATTCCGTTCCGCCTAGCGTGGGGCTCGAAGCCACGACCCTGGGATTAAGAATATCATGCTCTACCGACTGAGCTAGCCGGCTGCCTCGGTGAATACCTGCGGGTTAGCACGTCACATAGTACTCGCTTGGGTTGGGTGGTCCCATACAGAATCTCTCCATGCTGCCTAATGTTTTCCTAACGTCACACTCGTCACGTACTTCACTTTACTTTCATAATCATTTCTGAGAGGTAAAGGAATTGCATGAAACCCTGCAGAGCTAGTGGCGTCAAAATTAAAACACATACTTGATGTGACTCAAAAGCCGAACGAGTTACTTTCCGACGTTGTTTTAGATGTGCAAGTGCCAGTCAAAACTCGCGGTGACGGCACTCTGCCGACCATTTCGCTAGTTAACACCGGTCTTGTTGTGTGTGTTTCAAGCTCAAGAGCATCTCCAAGCAGAAAATGGTCAACAGAAACAATCAGACGGTTTCGTACTGCTCAATTGCTACATTAAAACGGTATGTTTCTTTTTCAGAACTGGAAAAAACCGAGCGTGACAGCATTCGAACCTGTAATCTTCAGATCCGAAGTCCGACGCCTTATCCATTCGGCCACACGGTTACTAGCGACCAAGTATAACTTGTATACGACTCATCTCGTAACGCTCACACCCGTGGGGAATAGTGATTTCGTTCCACACAGCCGCTGCCCCTTGCTCTTTCCCACCCAAACGTTACATTCAACCTCTTACGAGACCGACCAAATATAGACTGGGAAACAAGACCACACACTTTGTGCATTCGGAATCGAAGGCAGGGTGTCCCTCGCCGCATTTGCTACCATGGCCATTTGCTACTTCTGCAGAAGCGGCGGCGGCGACGACGACGACGACGACGGCGACCGCGAGAGGCTCTGAGATATGTGAGAAATTCATCTATAAAATGTAATTCAGACTGCCTCGTCCCACCTTATGCTGTACCGCTTTAGCAAATGCTTTATCTGCGCCATTCGCCTTAATCACATCTGAGCGTAATTCTTAATAAAACGCTTGTCGCTAATTGTTCGTCATCACAGATACTGTTTGCTATACGGCCACGACGCGCAACCGATTTCCAAAATTCGTCTTCCTCCTCTGAGGATGGGAACTCACGACCCCTGGTTTACTAGACCAGTGCTCTACCACTGAGCTAAAGAGGCGCGGCGTAGCGGTACTCTTGCGTACTTCGTCCTTACGGTCGTCTGGATCATCAGACTTGAGCTGACAACACTTCATATTACCGACTAGTACTTGCAGCTATGGCGATCCATTACTGGTTGGCTACACATCTGACACGTAACTGATGTGCTCTCCAAACAACAACACTTGCATTTCAGAACATGTCTTTCACACATGTCTACAAAATCACCTTTACCTTCAAATACAGTTTTCTTGCGACTGACAGAGACGTAGGCAAAGTTAAAAGTTGCTATTTCCATTACATCACGTTAATCAGAAAAACGGTAATTTACATCTGTAGCGGAACAAAATTCCGTTCCGCCTAGCGTGGGGCTCGAAGCCACGACCCTGGGATTAAGAATATCATGCTCTACCGACTGAGCTAGCCGGCTGCCTCGGTGAATACCTGCGGGTTAGCACGTCACATAGTACTCGCTTGGGTTGGGTGGTCCCATACAGAATCTCTCCATGCTGCCTAATGTTTTCCTAACGTCACACTCGTCACGTACTTCACTTTACTTTCATAATCATTTCTGAGAGGTAAAGGAATTGCATGAAAACCTGCAGAGCTAGTGGCGTCAAAATTAAAACACATACTTGATGTGACTCAAAAGCCGAACGAGTTACTTTCCGACGTTGTTTTAGATGTGCAAGTGCCAGTCAAAACTCGCGGTGACGGCACTCTGCCGACCATTTCGCTAGTTAACACCGGTCTTGTTGTGTGTGTTTCAAGCTCAAGAGCATCTCCAAGCAGAAAATGGTCAACAGAAACAATCAGACGGTTTCGTACTGCTCAATTGCTACATTAAAACGGTATGTTTCTTTTTCAGAACTGGAAAAAACCGAGCGTGACAGCATTCGAACCTGTAATCTTCAGATCCGAAGTCCGACGCCTTATCCATTCGGCCACACGGTTACTAGCGACCAAGTATAACTTCTATACGACTCATCTCGTAACGCTCACACCCGTGGGGAATAGTGATTTCGTTCCACACAGCCGCTGCCCCTTGCTCTTTCCCACCCAAACGTTACATTCAACCTCTTACGAGACCGATCAAATATAGACTGGGAAACAAGACCACACACTTTGTGCATTCGGAATCGAAGGCAGGGTGTCCCTCGCCGCATTTGCTACCATGGCCATTTGCTACTTCTGCAGAAGCGGCGGCGGCGACGACGACGACGACGGCGACCGCGAGAGGCTCTGAGATATGTGAGAAATTCATCTATAAAATGTAATTCAGACTGCCTCGTCCCAACTTATGCTGTACCGCTTTGGCAAATGCTTTATCTGCGCCATTCGCCTTAATCACATCTGAGCGTAATTCTTAATAAAAAGCTTGTCGCTTATTGATCGTCATCACAGATACTGTTTGCAATACGGCCACGACGCGCAACTGATTTCCAAAATTCGTCTTCTTCTTCTGAGGATGGGAACTCACGAACCCTGGTTTACTAGACCAGTGCTCTACCACTGAGCTAAAGAGGCGCGTCCTAGCGGTACTCTTGCGTACTTCGTCCTTACGGTCGTCTGGATCATCAGACTTGAGCTGACAACATTTCATATTACCGACTACTATTTGCAGCTATGGCGATCCATTACTGCTTGGCTACACATCTGACACGTAACCGATGTGCTCTCCAAACAACAACACTTGCATTTCAGAACACGTCTTTCACACATGTCTACAAAATCTCCTTTACCTTCAAATACAGTTTTCTTGCGACTGACAGAGACGTAGGCAAAGTTAAAAGTTGCTATTTCCATTACATCACGTTAATCAGAAAAACGGTAATTTACATCTGCAGCGGAACAAAATTCCGTTCCGCCCAGCGTGGGGCTCGAAGCCACGACCCTGGGATTAAGAATATCATGCTCTACCGACTGAGCTAGCCGGCTGCCTCGGAGGATACCTGCGTTTAGCATGTCACACAGTACTCGCTTGGGTTGGGTGGTCCCATACAGAATCTCTCCATGCTGCCTAATGTTTTCCTAACGTCACACTCGTCACGTACTTCACTTTTATTTCATAATCATTTCTGAGAGGTAAAGGAATTGCATGACAACCTGCAGAGCTAGTGGCGTCAAAATTAACACACATACTTGATGTGACTCAAAAGCCGAACGAGTTACTTTCCGACGTTGTTTTAGATGTGCAAGTGCCAGTCAAAACTCGCGGTGACGGCCCTCTGCCGACCATTTCGCTAGTTAACACCGGTCTTGTTGTGTGTGTTTCAAGCTCAAGAGCATCTCCAAGCAGAAAATGGTCAACCGAAACATTCAGACGGTTTCGTACTGCTCAATTGCTACATTAAAACGGTATGTTTCTTTTTCAGAACTGGAAAAAAACAGAGCGTGACAGCATTCGAACCCGTAATCTTAAGATCCGAAGTCGGACGCCTTATCGATTCGGCCACACGGTTACTAGCGACCAAGTATAACTTGTATACGACTCATCTCGTAACGCTCACACCCGTGGGGAATAGTGATTTCCTTCCACACAGCCGCTGCCCCTTGCTCTTTCCCACCCAAACGTTACATTCAACCTCTTACGAGACCGACCAAATATAGACTGGGAAACAAGACCACACACTTTGTGCATTCGGAATCGAAGGCAGGGCGTCCCTCGCCGCATTTGCTACCATGGCCATTTGCTACTTCTGCAGAAGCGGCGGCGACGACGACGACGACGACGTCGACGACGACGACGACCGCGAGAGGCTCTGAGATATGTGAGAAATTCATCTATAAAATGTAATTCAGACTGCCTCGTCCCACCTTATGCTGTACCGCTTTGGCAAATGCTTTATCTGCGCCATTCGCCTTAAACACATCTGAGGGTAATTCTTAATAAAACGCTTGTCGCTAATTGTTCGTCATCACAGATACTGTTTGCTATACGGCCACGACGCGCAACTGATTTCCTAAATTCGTCTTCCTCCTCTGAGGATGGGAACTCACGACCCGTGGTTTACTAGACCCGTGCTCTACGACTGAGCTAAAGAGGCGCGGACTAGCGGTAATCTTGCGTACTTCGTCCTTACGGTCGTTGGGTCATCAGACTTGAGCTGACAACACTTCATATTACCGACTACTATTTGCAGCTATGGCGATCCATTACTGCTTGGCTACACATCTGACACGTAACCGATGTGCTCTCCAAACAACAACACTTGCATTTCAGAACATGTCTTTCACACATGTCTACAAAATCACCTTTACCTTCAAATACAGTTTTCTTGCGACTGACAGAGACGTAGGCAAAGTTAAAAGTTGCTATTTCCATTACATCACGTTAATCAGAAAAACGGTAATTTACATCTGCAGCGGAACAAAATTCCGTTCCGCAGAGCGTGGGGCTCGAACCGTCGACTTTCAGATTAAGAACATCATGCTCTACCGACTGAGCTAGCCGACTGCCTCGGTGAATACCTGCGGGTTAGCACGTCACACAGTACTCGTTTGGGTTGGGTGTGGTCCCATACAGAATCTCTCCATGCTGCCTAATGTTTTCCTAACGTCACACTCGTCACGTACTTCACTTTTATTTCATAATCATTTCTGAGAGGTAAAGGAATTGCATGAAAACCTGCAGAGCTAGTGGCGTCAAAATTAACACACAAACTTGATGTGACTCAAAAGCCGAACGAGTTACTTTCCGACGTTGTTTTATATGTGCAAGTGCCAGTCAAAACTCGCGGTGACGGCACTCTGCCGACCATTTCGCTAGTTAACACCGGTCTTGTTGTGTGTGTTTCAAGCTCAAGAGCATCTCCAAGCAGAAAATGGTCAACAGAAACATTCAGACGGTTTCGTACTGCTCAATTGCTACATTAAAACGGTATGTTTATTTTTCAGAACTGGAAAAAAAGAGCGCGTGACAGCATTCGAACCTGTAATCTTCAGATCCGAAGTCCGACGCCTTATCCATTCGGCCACACGGTCACTGACGTCCAAGTATAACTTGTATACGACTCATCTCGTAACGCTCACACCCCTGAGGAATAGTGTTTTCGCTCCACACAGCCGCTGCCCCTTGCTCTTTCCCACCCAAACGTTACATTCAACCTCTTACGAGACCGGCCAAATATAGACTGGGAAACAAGACCACACACTTTGTGCATTCGGAATCGAAGGCAGGGCGTCCCTCGCCGCATTTGCTACCCTGGCCATTTGCTACTTCTGCAGAAGCGGCGGCGGCGACGACGACGACGATGACGACGACGACGACGACGACCGTGAGAGGCTCTGAGAAATGTGAGAAATTCATCTATAAAATGTAATTCCGACTGCCACGTCCCACCTTATGCTGTACCGCTTTGGCAAATGCTTTATCTGCGCCATTCGCCTTAATCACATCTGAACGTAATTCTTAATGAAACGCTTGTCGCTAATTGTTCGTCATCACAGATACTGTTTGCTATACGGCCACGACGCGCAACTGAATTCGAAAATTCGTCTTCCTCCTCTGAGGATGGGAACTCACGCCCCCTGTTTTACTAGACCAGTGCTCTACCACTGAGCTAAAGAGGCGCGTCCTAGCGGTACACTTGCGTACTTCGTTCTTACGGTCGTCTGGATCATCAGCTTTGAGCTGACAACACTTCATATTACCGACTACTATTTGCAGCTATGGCGATCCATTACTGCTTGGCTACACATCTGACACGTAACCGATGTGCTCTCCAAACAACAACACTTGCAATTCAGAACATGTCTTTCACACATGTCTACAAAATCACCTTTACCTTCAAATACAGTTTTCCTGCGACTGACAGAGACGTAGGCAAAGTTAAAAGTTGCTATTTCCATTACATCACGTTAATCAGAAAAACGGTAATTTACATCTGCAGCGGAACAAAATTCCGTTCCACCCAGCGTGGGGCTCGAACCCTCGACCCTGAGATTAAAAATATCATGCTCTACCGACTGAGCTAGCCGGCTGCCTCGGTGAATACATGCGGGTTAGTACGTCACACAGTACTCGTTTGGGTTGTGTGTGGTCCCATACAGAATCTCTCCATGCTGCCTAATGTTTTCCTAACGTCACACTCGTCACGTACTTCACTTTTATTTCATAACCATTTCTGAGAGGTAAAGGAATTGCATGACAACCTGCAGAGCTAGTGGCGTCAAAATTAACACACAAACTTGATGTGACTCAAAAGCCGAACGAGTTACTTTCCGACGTTGTTTTAGATGTGCAAGTGCCAGTCAAAACTCGCGGTGACGGCACTCTGCTAGCCGGCTGCCTCGGTGAATACCTGCGGGTTAGTACGTCACACAGTACTCGTTTGGGTTGTGTGTGGTCCCATACAGAATCTCTCCATGCTGCCTAATGTTTTCCTAACGTCACACTCGTCACGTACTTCACTTTTATTTCATAACCATTTCTGAGAGGTAAAGGAATTGCATGACAACCTGCAGAGCTAGTGGCGTCAAAATTAACACACAAACTTGATGTGACTCAAAAGCCGAACGAGTTACTTTCCGACGTTGTTTTAGATGTGCAAGTGCCAGTCAAAACTCGCGGTGGCGGCACTCTGCCGACCTTTTCGCTAGTTAACACCGGTCTTGTTGTGTGTGTTTCAAGCTCAAGAGCATCTCCAAGCAGAAAATGGTCAACAGAAACATTCAGACGGTTTCGTACTGCTCAATTGCTACATTAAAACGGTATGTTTCTTTTTCAGAACTGGAAAAAAACCGAGCGTGACAGCATTCGTACCTGTAATCTTCAGATCCGACGTCCGACGCCTTATCCATTCGGCCACACGGTCACTAGCGACCACGTATAACTTGTATACGACTCATCTCGTAACGCTCACACCCCTGAGGAATAGTGTTTTCGTTCCATACAGACGCTGCCCCTTGCTCTTTCCCACCCAAACGTTACATTCAACCTCTTACGAGACCGACCAAATATAGACTGGGAAACAAGACCACACACTTTGTGCATTCGGAATCGAAGGCAGGGTATCCCTCGCCGCATTTGCTACCATGGCCATTTGCTACTTCTGCAGAAGCGGCGGCGACGACGACGACGACGACGTCGACGACGACGACGACGACCGCGAGAGGCTCTGAGATATGTGGGAAATTCATCTATAAATTGTAATTCAGACTGCCTCGTCCCACCTTATGCTGTACCGCTTTGGCAAATGCTTTATCTGCGCCATTCGCCTTAAACACATCTGAGGGTAATTCTTAATAAAACGCTTGTCGCTAATTGTTCGTCATCACAGATACTGTTTGCTATACGGCCACGACGCGCAACTGATTTCCTAAATTCGTGTTCCTCCTCTGAGGATGGGAACTCACGACCCGTGGTTTACTAGACCTGTGCTCTACGACTGAGCTAAAGAGGCGCGGACTAGCGGTAATCTTGCGTACTTCGTCCTTACGGTCGTTGGGTCATCAGACTTGAGCTGACAACACTTCATATTACCGACTACTATTTGCAGCTATGGCGATCCATTACTGCTTGGCTACACATCTGACACGTAACCGATGTGCTCTCCAAACAACAACACTTGCATTTCAGAACATGTCTTTCACACATGTCTACAAAATCACCTTTACCTTCAAATACAGTTTTCTTGCGACTGACAGAGACGTAGGCAAAGTTAAAAGTTGCTATTTCCATTACATCACGTTAATCAGAAAAACGGTAATTTACATCTGCAGCGGAACAAAATTCCGTTCCGCAGAGCGTGGGGCTCGAACCGTCGACTTTGAGATTAAGAACATCATGCTCTACCGACTGAGCTAGCCGACTGCCTCGGTGAATACCTGCGGGTTAGCACGTCACACAGTACTCGTTTGGGTTGGGTGTGGTCCCATACAGAATCTCTCCATGCTGCCTAATGTTTTCCTAACGTCACACTCGTCACGTACTTCACTTTTATTTCATAATCATTTCTGAGAGGTAAAGGAATTGCATGAAAACCTGCAGAGCTAGTGGCGTCAAAATTAACACACAAACTTGATGTGACTCAAAAGCCGAACGAGTTACTTTCCGACGTTGTTTTATATGTGCAAGTGCCAGTCAAAACTCGCGGTGACGGCACTCTGCCGACCATTTCGCTAGTTAACACCGGTCTTGTTGTGTGTGTTTCAAGCTCAAGAGCATCTCCAAGCAGAAAATGGTCAACAGAAACATTCAGACGGTTTCGTACTGCTCAATTGCTACATTAAAACGGTATGTTTATTTTTCAGAACTGGAAAAAAAGAGCGCGTGACAGCATTCGAACCTGTAATCTTCAGATCCGAAGTCCGACGCCTTATCCATTCGGCCACACGGTCACTGACGTCCAAGTATAACTTGTATACGACTCATCTCGTAACGCTCACACCCCTGAGGAATAGTGTTTTCGCTCCACACAGCCGCTGCCCCTTGCTCTTTCCCACCCAAACGTTACATTCAACCTCTTACGAGACCGGCCAAATATAGACTGGGAAACAAGACCACACACTTTGTGCATTCGGAATCGAAGGCAGGGCGTCCCTCGCCGCATTTGCTACCATGGCCATTTGCTACTTCTGCAGAAGCGGCGGCGGCGACGGCGACGACGACGACGACGATGACGACGACGACGACGACGACCGTGAGAGGCTCTGAGAAATGTGAGAAATTCATCTATAAAATGTAATTCCGACTGCCACGTCCCACCTTATGCTGTACCGCTTTGGCAAATGCTTTATCTGCGCCATTCGCCTTAATCACATCTGAACGTAATTCTTAATGAAACGCTTGTCGCTAATTGTTCGTCATCACAGATACTGTTTGCTATACGGCCACGACGCGCAACTGATTTCGAAAATTCGTCTTCCTCCTCTGAGGATGGGAACTCACGCCCCCTGTTTTACTAGACCAGTGCTCTACCACTGAGCTAAAGAGGCGCGTCCTAGCGGTACACTTGCGTACTTCGTTCTTACGGTCGTCTGGATCATCAGCTTTGAGCTGACAACACTTCATATTACCGACTACTATTTGCAGCTATGGCGATCCATTACTGCTTGGCTACACATCTGACACGTAACCGATGTGCTCTCCAAACAACAACACTTGCAATTCAGAACATGTCTTTCACACATGTCTACAAAATCACCTTTACCTTCAAATACAGTTTTCCTGCGACTGACAGAGACGTAGGCAAAGTTAAAAGTTGCTATTTCCATTACATCACGTTAATCAGAAAAACGGTAATTTACATCTGCAGCGGAACAAAATTCCGTTCCACCCAGCGTGGGGCTCGAACCCTCGACCCTGAGATTAAAAATATCATGCTCTACCGACTGAGCTAGCCGGCTGCCTCGGTGAATACATGCGGGTTAGTACGTCACACAGTACTCGTTTGGGTTGTGTGTGGTCCCATACAGAATCTCTCCATGCTGCCTAATGTTTTCCTAACGTCACACTCGTCACGTACTTCACTTTTATTTCATAACCATTTCTGAGAGGTAAAGGAATTGCATGACAACCTGCAGAGCTAGTGGCGTCAAAATTAACACACAAACTTGATGTGACTCAAAAGCCGAACGAGTTACTTTCCGACGTTGTTTTAGATGTGCAAGTGCCAGTCAAAACTCGCGGTGACGGCACTCTGCTAGCCGGCTGCCTCGGTGAATACCTGCGGGTTAGTACGTCACACAGTACTCGTTTGGGTTGTGTGTGGTCCCATACAGAATCTCTCCATGCTGCCTAATGTTTTCCTAACGTCACACTCGTCACGTACTTCACTTTTATTTCATAACCATTTCTGAGAGGTAAAGGAATTGCATGACAACCTGCAGAGCTAGTGGCGTCAAAATTAACACACAAACTTGATGTGACTCAAAAGCCGAACGAGTTACTTTCCGACGTTGTTTTAGATGTGCAAGTGCCAGTCAAAACTCGCGGTGGCGGCACTCTGCCGACCTTTTCGCTAGTTAACACCGGTCTTGTTGTGTGTGTTTCAAGCTCAAGAGCATCTCCAAGCAGAAAATGGTCAACAGAAACATTCAGACGGTTTCGTACTGCTCAATTGCTACATTAAAACGGTATGTTTCTTTTTCAGAACTGGAAAAAAACCGAGCGTGACAGCATTCGTACCTGTAATCTTCAGATCCGACGTCCGACGCCTTATCCATTCGGCCACACGGTCACTAGCGACCACGTATAACTTGTATACGACTCATCTCGTAACGCTCACACCCCTGAGGAATAGTGTTTTCGTTCCATACAGACGCTGCCCCTTGCTCTTTCCCACCCAAACGTTACATTCAACCTCTTACGAGACCGACCAAATATAGACTGGGAAACAAGACCACACACTTTGTGCATTCGGAATCGAAGGCAGGGTATCCCTCGCCGCATTTGCTACCATGGCCATTTGCTACTTCTGCAGAAGCGGCGGCGACGACGACGACGACGACGTCGACGACGACGACGACGACCGCGAGAGGCTCTGAGATATGTGGGAAATTCATCTATAAAATGTAATTCAGACTGCCTCGTCCCACCTTATGCTGTACCGCTTTGGCAAATGCTTTATCTGCGCCATTCGCCTTAAACACATCTGAGGGTAATTCTTAATAAAACGCTTGTCGCTAATTGTTCGTCATCACAGATACTGTTTGCTATACGGCCACGACGCGCAACTGATTTCCTAAATTCGTCTTCCTCCTCTGAGGATGGGAACTCACGACCCGTGGTTTACTAGACCCGTGCTCTACGACTGAGCTAAAGAGGCGCGGACTAGCGGTAATCTTGCGTACTTCGTCCTTACGGTCGTTGGGTCATCAGACTTGAGCTGACAACACTTCATATTACCGACTACTATTTGCAGCTATGGCGATCCATTACTGCTTGGCTACACATCTGACACGTAACCGATGTGCTCTCCAAACAACAACACTTGCATTTCAGAACATGTCTTTCACACATGTCTACAAAATCACCTTTACCTTCAAATACAGTTTTCTTGCGACTGACAGAGACGTAGGCAAAGTTAAAAGTTGCTATTTCCATTACATCACGTTAATCAGAAAAACGGTAATTTACATCTGCAGCGGAACAAAATTCCGTTCCGCAGAGCGTGGGGCTCGAACCGTCGACTTTGAGATTAAGAACATCATGCACTACCGACTGAGCTAGCCGTCTACCTAGCTGAATACCTGCGGGTTAGCACGTCACACAGTACTCGTTTGGGTTGGGTGTGGTCCCATACAGAATCTCTCCATGCTGCCTAATGTTTTCCTAACGTCACACTCGTCACGTACTTCACTTTTATTTCATAATCATTTCTGAGAGGTAAAGGAATTGCATGAAAACCTGCAGAGCTAGTGGCGTCAAAATTAACACACAAACTTGATGTGACTCAAAAGCCGAACGAGTTACTTTCCGACGTTGTTTTATATGTGCAAGTGCCAGTCAAAACTCGCGGTGACGGCACTCTGCCGACCATTTCGCTACTTAACACCGGTCTTGTTGTGTGTGTTTCAAGCTCAAGAGCATCTCCAAGCAGAAAATGGTCAACAGAAACATTCAGACGGTTTCGTACTGCTCAATTGCTACATTAAAACGGTATGTTTATTTTTCAGAACTGGAAAAAAAGAGAGCGTGACAGCATTCGAACCTGTAATCTTCAGATCCGAAGTCCGACGCCTTATCCATTCGGCCACACGGTCACTGACGTCCAAGTATAACTTGTATACGACTCATCTCGTAACGCTCACACCCCTGAGGAATAGTGTTTTCGCTCCACACAGCCGCTGCCCCTTGCTCTTTCCCACCCAAACGTTACATTCAACCTCTTACGAGACCGGCCAAATATAGACTGGAAAACAAGACCACACACTTTGTGCATTCGGAATCGAAGGCAGGGCGTCCCTCGCCGCATTTGCTACCATGGCCATTTGCTACTTCTGCAGAAGCGGCGGCGACGACAACGACGACGTCGACGACGACGACCGCGAGAGGCTCTGAGATATGTGAGAAATTCATCTATAAAATGTAATTCAGACTGCCTCGTCCCACCTTATGCTGTACCGCTTTGGCAAATGCTTTATCTGCGCCATTCGCCTTAATCACATCTGAGGGTAATTCTTAATAAAACGCTTGTCGCTAATTGTTCGTCATCACAGATACTGTTTGCTATACGGCCACGACGCGCAACTGATTTCCTAAATTCGTCTTCCTCCTCTGAGGATGGGAACTCACGACCCCTGGTTTACTAGACCCGTACTCTACCACTGAGCTAAAGAGGCGCGGCCTAGCGGTAATCTTGCGTACTTCGTCCTTACGGTCGTTGGGTCATCAGCCTTGAGCTGACAACACTTCATATTACCGACTACTATTTGCAGCTATGGCGATCCATTACTGCTTGGCTACACATCTGACACGTAACCGATGTGCTCTCCAAACAACAACACTTGCATTTCAGAACATGTCTTTCACACATGACTACAAAATCACCTTTACCTTCAAATACAGTTTTCTTGCGACTGACAGAGACGTAGGCAAAGTTAAAAGTTGCTATTTCCGTTACATCACGTTAATCAGAAAAACGGTAATTTACATCTGCAGCGGAACCAAATTCCGTTCCGCAGAGCGTGAGCTCGAACCGTCGACCTTGAGAGTAAGAACATCATGCTCTACCGACTGAGCTAGCCGTCTGCCTCGGTGAATACCTGCGGGTTAGCACGTCACACAGTACTCGTTTGGGTTGGGTGTGGTCCCATACAGAATCTCTCCATGCTGCCTAATGTTTTCCTAACGTCACACTCGTCACGTACTTCACTTTTATTTCATAATCATTTCTGAGAGGTAAAGGAATTGCATGACAACCTGCAGAGCTAGTGGCGTCAAAATTAACACACATACTTGATGTGACTCAAAAGCCGAACGAGTTACTTTCCGACGTTGTTTTAGATGTGCAAGTGCCAGTCAAAACTCGCGGTGAAGGCACTCTGCCGACCATTTCGCTAGTTAACACCGGTCTTGTTGTGTGTGTTTCAAGCTCAAGAGCATCTCCAAGCAGAAAATGGTCAACAGAAACATTCAGACGGTTTCGTACTGCTCAATTGCTACATTAAAACGGTATGTTTATTTTTCAGAACTGAAAAAAAAACCGGGCGTGACAGCATTCGAACCTGTAATCTTCAGATCCGAAGTCCGACTCCTTATCCATTCGGCCACACGGTAACTAGCGACCAAGTGTAACTTGTATACGACTCATCTCGTAACGCTCACACCCCTGAGGAATAGTGTTTTCGCTCCACACAGCCGCTGCCCCTTGCTCTTTCCCACCCAAAAGTTACATTCAACCTCTTACGAGACCGGCCAAATATAGACTGGGAAACAAGACCACACACTTTGTGCATTCGGAATCGAAGGCAGGGCGTCCCTCGCCGCATTTGCTACCATGGCCATTTGCTACTTCTGCAGAAGCGACGGCGGCGACGACGACGAGGACGACGACGACGACGACCGCGAGAGGCTCTGAGATATGTGAGAAATTCATCTATAAAATGTAATTCAGACTGCCTCGTCCCACCTTATGCTGTACCGCTTTGGCAAATGCTTTATCTGCGCCATTCGCCTTAATCACATCTGAGCGTAATTCTTAATAAAACGCTTGTCGCTAATTGTTCGTCATCACAGATACTGTTTGCTATACGGCCACGACGCGCAACTGATTTCCAAAATTCGTCTTCCTCCTCTGAGGATGGGAACTCACGAACCCTGGTTTACTAGACCAGTGCTCTACCACTGAGCTAAAGAGGCGCGGCCTAGCGGTACTCTTGCGTACTTCGTCCTTACGGTCGTCTGGGTCATCAGACTTGAGCTGACAACACTTCATATTACCGACTACTATTTGCAGCTATGGCGATCCATTACTGCTTGGCTAAACATCTGACACGTAACCGATGTGCTCTCCAAACAACAACACTTGCATTTCAGAACATGTCTTTCACACATGTCTACAAAATCACCTTTACCTTCAAATACAGTTTTCTTGCGACTGACAGAGATGTAGGCAAAGTTAAAAGTTGCTATTTCCATTACATCACGTTAATCAGAAAAACGGTAATTTACATCTGCAGCGGAACAAAATTCCATTCCGCCCAGCGTGGGGCTCGAATCCTCGACCCTGAGATTAAAAATATCATGCTCTACCGACTGAGCTAGCCGGCTGCCTCGGTGAATACCTGCGGGTTAGCACGTCACACAGTACTCGTTTGGGTTGGGTGGTCCCATACAGAATCTCTCCATGCTGCCTAATGTTTTCCTAACGTCACACTCGTCACGTACTTCACTTTTATTTCATAATCATTTCTGAGAGGTAAAGGAATTGCATGACTACCTCCAGGGCTAGTGGCGTCAAAATTAACACACATACTTGATGTGACTCAAAAGCCGAACGAGTTACTTTCCGACGTTGTTTTAGATGTGCAAGTGCCAGTCAAAACTCGCGGTGACGGCACTCTGCCGACCATTTCGCTAGTTAACACCGGTCTTGTTGTGTGTGTTTCAAGCTCAAGAGCATCTCCAAGCAGAAAATGGTCAACAGAAACATTCAGACGGTATCGTACTGCTCAATTGCTACATTAAAACGGTATGTTTCTTTTTCTGAACTGGAAAAAAAATGAGCGTGACAGCATTTGAACCTGTAATCTTCAGATCCGAAGTCCGACGACTTGTCCATTTTTTTTTTTTTTTTTTTTTTTTTTTTATTGCGATACTGGCTTTCGGCTTCGGCTTCTTCTGTGCAATAAACAAAATAGCCTTCTTTGCCAGCAGAGGATAAGTGGTTGTAATATGAAACTGTAAAATTGTATTTCTCCCCAATTGTTTTTGTTTAAGCGTCGTTTCGCTTAAATAAACGATTTTTGTTTATCTCGTTGGCTTGTCAACCAATGCCCAGTCGCTCGAATACAATTTTAAGCATATTGCCGTAGTTTTTCTTGTGGTCTTTATATTTCAGGGCGTTATAAAAAGCACACTTCAAGTACATGTAAAAATCAGTGGAATTGTCATTTCCCAGGTGATTAATTACGTAATTCACATAGTGTCCCATTAACCAATGGACCGAGTTGTTTTTTGCTGCTGGAAAATAGCAAGTCTGAGGCCTGAGGAATGTAACAGGGGGAAAATTTTCCACCGAAGATCTCGTAAGAAAAGCCAGTTGTTCCCTAATCCAATTACAGAGTTGTAGATTGCCACCGCACGTGAATCTGTGCACTAACGTGTCGATCAATTTACATTTGAGACATAGGTTCGTGTCGCTAACGCCGATTGCATGTAACCTTTCATTGGTGCTTACGGTCTCATTCACTGTTTTATACCACGCTGACTTGACGTCCGATGGTAGACCACGCATATTAATATTTTTCCATATGGCGTCCCAATCAGTGTGTGGGTATTTACTTTCCAATTTGTTTCTCCCCTCCATTTTCTTTCGATGGGACAGAATATCGCGGGCCGTGATCCGTCGTGAGTTGATGATGACACCGCCGAGATAGCTGAATTCCACAAAATATACACGAACGTACTGGAGCCGGTTATTTATTTTTTGCACATTCACCGGCGCCTGTAAACTGGCAGGCCTGACAACTTCAAATAATTTAGTTGTAATGCTATCAGCGTGGTCGCTAAGGATAGTGGCGGTCCTTTTTATAAAAAGCGCAGACGCCTTATTTCTGATGTCAACTAACCCCAAACCTCCATTCCTGGGATCTAAGGTCGCAGTTTTTGCGTCGACTCTGAATATATCCCCTCTCCAAAGATAGCTGGCAATGGTAGACATTATTTTTTTTCCAATCATTTTCGGTAGTGGGAAGATCTGTGCTATAAAGTAACTCCTGGAGAGAATGCAGTGGTTAATGAAAATCACCCTCTGAACTTGGTTCATGTTACGGTGGAGGTTTTCTCTTGTTGTTCCAAGAAGTTGTCCCGACGTATTTCTCCAATTGATAGCTGCCATTTTTAACGGACAAGGTGTCAGTGTTATTCCTAGTGCTTTGCATTGGGTGACCATTGTGGCCCAGGCTAAGGTGGTATGTTGAAAACCCCGCAGGTTTAGGAGTTTGCTTTTGTTTGCGTTGACACCTGCTCCGGAGACTCTACAGTACTTTTTAATTAGCGTTTCCAATTTCAAAATGTCGTCGGGATTTCGCAGGACGACTCCGACATCATCGGCATAGGCGTTTATGACTGTTCGGTGACCAGATAATGTGATGCCAGTTAGAGTGGCATGAACACTGCGGAGGAAAGGTTCTAATGAAAGCACGAATAGGAACATGGAGAGGGGGCTTCCTTGAGGAACGCCGCGCCTGATCTGAATCTGCTTTGTCCTCTGGCAGTTAACTGATATACAAGCGCTGATGCCTGTTGCAACATTTCTGATCACACTTACGACTCGCTCATTAAAACCTATTTTGTTCAGTGTGGCACTAAGGAATCTATGATCCACACGATCAAATGCTTTCTGGAAGTCAATAAACATGATAGCACATTTTATGGTGGTCACAGCAGTGATTGCAATTATATCTCTATATTCAGCTATGCTTTTGAAAATGCTCTTGGTAGGCACACAGGACTGGTATGGACTTACTATCTTTTTGGCCAACTGTGAGAGTCTGTTGTTTAAAATTCTGCCGATGATTTTATAATCGGAGTTTAACAGGGAGATAGGACGAAAGTTGTTGAGGTTTCTTTTTGCAGCATTTTTTGGGATTAGTACTATTGTGCTCTCTTTAAAAACAGCAGGTAAATGCTTTCCCTGAAGCACCTCGTTCGTCATTCGGGTAAACATGTCACCAATCAGTGGCCAGTATCGTTTATAAAATTCAACAGGCAAACCATCCGGTCCCGGCGATTTCCTCAGAGGAGATTTGCAGATGATTCTGTGGATATCTTCGTTAGTACACTCAACGAGAAGGTCTTCGTTTTCCTCGTCCGAGACCTGTGGAGCTATGGAACTAAGGAACTCATCGAAGGACTCTTCACATACCGGGTTGGCAGTGTATAGGTCTTCGTAATATTTGTGCACTGCATTGACGATGTCTCTCTGAGTCGTGAGTGTCTCGCCAGTTTCAGACTGAAGTCCATCAATGAAGGTGCGTCTCCTGTTTCTTTCGTGCTTCAGTAGATGGTACAAGGAAGCATGTTCATCCTCCACGACTGTCTTAGCCTTGGATTTTAATTTCAGACCCTCCATCTGCTGTCTTTTAAGACTGAGCAATTTGGCCTTAGTTTGCTTGATATCTGCCAGACGGACGTTGGAAGTGTTTGCCTGCTCATATAAATTTCGCAGCATGGTATAATAAAATTCTATGGAATTTTTCAAGTCTTTCGATCGTTGTACACTATACTGGATGAGAACTTTTCTCAGTTTAGGCTTTGCCCTGTTGCACCACCAGTCTAGTACTGAGACGTGTCTATCTGCAGAGCGGAGGCACAATGCCCACGCTTCTGTCAAACTTTCTTCTAATCCGTCGTCCTGCATCAGTGACGTATTAAGGTGCCATGAACTTCTAAAACGGCGAATGGGTTGCGCAGTAAGGTTGATGGAAGCTAGCACGGAGCTGTGATCAGAAAAGTAAACTGGAATCGTCTCTGCTTTAATGAAGGAGCTAACTAGACTTTGCGATATGTAGAGTCTGTCGATCCTGCTACGTGAGTGAGGACCTAGGAATGTAAATGCCACAAATGTGGGATACATTATTTCCCAAGCATCTTTAAGCTGTAAAACAGTGACGAAACGCTTCAGTTCATTGCAGTTATTAAAATTCGGAACCTGGTCTTTCTTATTTATCACACAATTAAAATCACCGCCTATTATAAGATCTTTTGGGTTTTTCCGTAATAAATAAATGATTTCTTCTTTATAGAACTGTGCTCTTTCCATTCTATTGGATGTGCCAGAAGGGGCATACAGATTGATAAGGGTAGAACCAAAGACTTTTATACCTATCGCTCTGCCGGAGTCCAACCTCTCGATATCCGAGACAGGAATCCCCTCCCTGACTAAAATTGCTGTACCGACGTTGGTGTCAAGTGAGACATTTAAAATCGCCAAATATCCAGGCACTGTAAGATTAGTCAGCACTACTTCCTGTAGGAAAGCAATGTCCGTCCCTGACTCATATAAATAATCCTTGAGCGCTGTAACTTTAGTCACGGATGTAATCCTGTTAATATTGATAGTCGTAATTGTATATGCCTGGGACATTTAGTTTGCATAAAAAGTAAATAAGTGATTAAAAAGATAACAAAATATTAATAAAAAAAAAAAAGAAAAGAGATGTGCAGCTTCTAGAAGGGAGAAACGACTCCGCTTAAACAAACATCTAAAAGAATAGTCAGTATTTGAAGCTCGGTAAACACTTCATCTGGTTCCTCTGAAATATGACTAAGACAGTAGTACAATTAGAAATGAAACTGGTTCAACAAAATCCTTTT
The DNA here is from genome assembly GCF_023897955.1 of Schistocerca gregaria. Classification (NCBI taxonomy): domain Eukaryota; kingdom Metazoa; phylum Arthropoda; class Insecta; order Orthoptera; family Acrididae; genus Schistocerca; species Schistocerca gregaria. The sequence continues at coordinate 37,041,986 of NC_064920.1, forward strand.
TTGTTTTTCATCTTACAGCCTCATTTTGGTGCAGGATTCCGAACATCGCGGGTTTTAGTTTTACCGAGGGGCTTTGCATCACTAATGTCACTTGAAGGTACCTCCTTAGGTCTTTCCGTGATGATTTCATACAAGACGTTCTTGGCCGTCGCTTCCTCTTGTGCTGGTTGTTGTTTGCTTTGGTTACGGGAAGCTTTGAGAGTAGGTTGCGGTTTGAGTCGGCGTCTTCGGACATCTTGGTTCAACGCGCCGTCATTCGGATTGTCTATCTTTACCACCGTTGTGACCGAAGCTGCCTCAACAGCGTCCTTTTTACGAGTGCCATTTCCTTGTTCTTCCGTCACTAGCTCCAGAGCACTGACTGAGTCGGCGGTTTGTGGGTCTGTAAGTTCTTGAGTTGGGTCCGCTCCGTCACCTCTTGTGCTTCGGAGTGCGCCTCTTCCGTCTCCGCGACAATCATTACTGCGTCCCCTCCGTGGACCGTTTGTACCTGTTCAGCCGCCGACAGCGGCCGGGTTGCCTCAGCGGCTGTCGTCACGTCAATACATGTACTGTTTGTTTCCTCGAGCACATCCGCATTACACTGCTTCTGCTTGCGGGTGGAAGGCGAATTACGGGCGGACTCGCCGTCCGAGCCGTCATCGGTCGTTTCCAACGGTCGCTTCTTATTCTGGAGATCGCAATTGGGAACAGAAGGGTGTGATGTAATGACGCTCAGGGGAGGGAACTCCGTAGTAGTTATGGCGGGCACTGCAGAAGTACATGCACCACTGTCGTTAACCGAAAGAAGGGAAGTGCTATTTGGTAAGACATCGCTGAGGGTCAGTTTTTGACGCTGTGTTAGATTGTTCCGAAGAACAAAAACACGGCGCGGACAATCTTGTCGGAAATGACCTGTCTCATTGCAAATATTGCACGTGCGCTCCTGACCAGAATACACAACATGTGCTTTATGGCCTGCAACGGATATATGGGACGGAATGTTGGCTTTCACCTCCATTTCAACGGATCTAATGCCATTAAAACACTGTATCTTGTATAGCTTCGACCATCTTTCGTTATAGATAGATTTAACTTCGCCATATTTAGATAGAGCGTCCTTGATCAACTGATTATCAATTTCAATTGGAACATTCAAAATCCTGACATTGGTGTACATGATATCAGCTTTTCGTACAGAGACATTACTTTTTGAACCGTCTCGATGAACAAATTCGACGGAATTACCCCATTTTGCAAGCAACTTATCGACTGTCACTGAGTTCAGAAATTTAACAAAAACACAGTATTTTTCAGCATCTAATTGCGTGGTATGAACAGAGTCAGAATTTATACCGATTACCTCAGTCAGCCAATCGTGGATTTCCAGCGCAGTGGGTTGGACCGGCCGTGTTTCTTTCTCGAACGAGAAGACTAAAGTATTCTTCCTGACGGTGTCAGACATGGTCGTCGGTTCCGACGAAATTCCGGCAACAACCGAAATTGCGGCGAAGCACGAAACGTGGAACGGACGAAAGCACTATAAAAACACTTATCAGAGACACCACTCAAAAAATAACAGCGAAAATGTACAGCTAACTTTACGTAAACACCAAACACCTGCGATAGCGCTAACGTACGCGGAGTAAACAACAAGCACGTCCGACCGCGGCGACGGCTAAAGCCAGAATGACCATTCGGCCACACGGTCACTAGCGACCAAGTATAACTTGTATACGACTCATCTCGTAACGCTCACACCCCTGAGGAATAGTGTTTTCGTTCCACACAGCCGCTGCCCCTTGCTCTTTCCCACCCAGACGTTACATTCAACCTCTTACGAGACCGACCAAATATAGACTGGGAAACAAGACCACACTCTTTGTGCATTCGGAATCGAAGGCAGGGGGTCCCTCGCCGCATTTGCTACCATGGCCATTTGCTACTTCTGCAGAAGCGGCGGCGGCGACGACGACGACGACGACGACGACGACGACGACGACGACGACGACGAGAGGCTCTGAGATATGTGAGAATTTCATCTATAAAATGTAATTCAGACTGCCTCGTCCCACCTTATGCTGTACCGCTTTGGCAAATGTTTTATCTGTGCCATTCGCCTTAATCACATCAGAGCGTAATTCTTAATAAAACGCTTGTCGCTAATTGTTCGTCATCACAGATACTGTTTGTTATACGGCCACGACGCGCAACTGATTTCCAAAATTCGTTTTCCTCCTCTGAGGATGGGAACTTACTACCTCTGGTTTACTAGACCAGTGCTCTACCACTGAGCTAAAGAGGGGCGGCCTAGCGGTACTTTTGCGTACTACCTCCTTAAGGTCGTCTGGATCATCAGACTTGAGCTGACAACACTTCATATTACCGACTACTATTTGCAGCTATGGCGATCCATTACTGCTTGGCTACACATCTGACACGTAACCGATGTGCTCTTCAAACAACAGCACTTGCATTTCAGAACATGTCTTTCACACATGTCTACAAAATCACCTTTACTTTCAAATACAGTTTTCTTGCGACCGACAGAGACGTAGGCAAAGTTAAAAGTTGCTATTTCCATTACATCACTTTAATCAGAAAAACGGTAATTTACATCTGCAGCGGAACAAAAATTCCGTTCCGCCCAGCGTGGGACTGGAACCCACGTCCCTGGGATTAAGAATATCATGTTCTACCGACTGAGCTAGCCGGCTGCCTCGATGAATACCTGCGGGTTATGCACGTCACACAGTACTCGTTTGGGTTGGGTGGTCCCATACAGAATCTCTCCATGCTGCCTAATGTTTTCCTAACGTCACACTCGTCACGTACTTCACTTGTATTTCATAATCATTTCTGAGAGGTAAAGGAATTGCATGACAACCTGCAGAGCTAGTGGCGTCAAAATTAACACACATACTTGATGTGACTCAAAAGCCGAACGAGTTACTTTCCGACGTTGTTTTAGGTGTGCAAGTGCCAGTCAAAACTCGCGGTGACGGCACTCTGCCTACCATTTCGCTAGTTAACACCGGTCTTGTTGTGTGTGTTTCAAGCTCAAGAGCATCTCCAAGCAGAAAATGGTCAACAGAAACATTCAGACGGTTTCGTACTGCTCAATTGCTACATTAAAACGGTATGTTTCTTTTTCAGAAGTGGAAAAAAACCGAGCGTGACAGCATTCGAACCTGTAATCTTCAGATCCGAAGTCCGACGCCTTATCCATTCGGCCACACGGTCACTAGTGACCAAGTATAACTAGTATACGACTCATCTCGTAACGCTCACACCCCTGAGGAATAGTGTTTTCGTTCCACACAGCCGCTGCCCCTTGCTCTTTCCCACCCAAACCTTACATTCAACCTCTTACGAGACCGACAAAATATAGACTGGGAAACAAGACCACACACTTTGTGCATTCGGAATCGAAGGCAGGGCGTCCCTCGCCGCAATTGCTACCATGGCCATTTGCTACTTCTGCAGAAGAGGCGGCGGCGGCGACGACTACGACGACGACGACGACGACGACGACGACGACGACCGCGAGAGGCTCTGAGATATGTGAGAAATTCATCTATAAAATGTAATTCAGACTGCCTCGTCCCACCTTATGCTGTACCGCTTTGGCAAATGCTTTATCTGCGCCATTCGCCTTAATCACATCTGAGCGTAATTTTTAATAAAACGCTTGTCGCTAATTGTTCGTCATCACAGATACTGTTTGCTATACGGCCACGACGCGCAACTGATTTCCAAAATTCGTCTTCCTCCTCTGAGGATGGGAACTCACGACCCCTGGTTTACTAGACCAGTGCTCTACCACTGAGCTAAAGAGGCGCGGCCTAGCGGTACTCTTGCGTACTTCGTCCTTACGGTCGTCTGGGTCATCAGACTTGAGCTGACAACACTTCATATTACCGACTACTATTTGCAGCTATGGCGATCCATTACTGCTTGGCTACACATCTGACACGTAACCGATGTGCTCTCCAAACAACAACACTTGCATTTCAGAACATGTCTTTCACACATGTCTGCAAAATCACTTTTACCTTCAAATACAGTTTTCTTGCGACTGACAGAGACGTAGGCAAAGTTAAAAGTTGCTATTTCCATTACATCACGTTAATCAGAAAAACGGTAATTTACATCTGCAGCGGAACAAAATTCCGTTTCGCGCAGTGTGGGGCTGCAACCCACGACCCTGGGATTAAGAATATCATGTGCTACCGACTGAGCTAGCCGGCTGCCTCGACGAATACCTGCGGGTTAGCACGTCACACATTACTCGTTTGGGTTGGGTGGTCCCATACAGAATCTCTCCATGCTGCCTAATGTTTTCCTAACGTCACACTCGTCACGTACTTCACTTTTATTTCATAATCATTTCTGAGAGGTAAAGGAATTGCATGACTACCTCCAGGGCTAGTGGCGTCAAAATTAACACACATACTTGATGTGACTCAAAAGCCGAACGAGTTACTTTCCGACGTTGTTTTAGATGTGCAAGTGCCAGTCAAAACTCGCGGTGACGGCACTCTTCCGACCATTTCGCTAGTTAACACCGATCTTGTTGTGTGTGTTTCAAGCTCAAGAGCATCTCCAAGCAGAAAATGGTCAACAGAAACATTTAGACGGTTTCGTACTGCTCAATTGCTACATTAAAACGGTATGTTTCTTTTTCAGAACTGGAAAAAAAACCGAGCGTGACAGCATTCGAACCTGTAATCTTCAGACTCGAAGTCCGACGCCTTATCCATTCGGCCACACGGTCACTAACGACCAAGCATAACTTGTATACGACTCATCTCGTAACGCTCACACCCCTGAGGAATAGTGTTTTCGCTCCACACAGCCGCTGCCCCTTGCTCTTTCCTACCCAAACGTTACATTCAACCTCTTACGAGACCGACCAAATATAGACTGGGAAACAAGACCACACACTTTATTCATTCGGAATCGAAGGCAGGGTTTCCCTCGCCGCATTTCCTACCATGGCCATTTGCTACTTCTGCAGAAGCGGCGGCGGTGGCGGCGACGACGACGACGACGACGACGACCGCGAGAGGCTCTGAGATATGTGAGAAATTCATCTATAAAATGTAATTCAGACTGCCTCGTCCCACCTTATGCTGTACCGCATTGGCAAATGCTTTATCTGCGCCATTCGCCTTAATCACATCTGAGCGTAATTCTTAATAAAACGCTTGTCGCTAATTGTTCGTCATCACAGATACTGTTTGCTATACGGCCACGACGCGCAACTGATTTCCAAAATTCGTCTTCCTCTTCTGAGGATGGGAACTCACGACCCCTGGCGTACTAGACCAGTGCTCTACCACTGAGCAAAAGAGGGGCGGCCTAGCGGTACTCTTGTGTACTTCGTCCTTACGGTCGTCTGGATCATCAGACTTGAGCTGACAACACTTCATATTACCGACTACTATTTGCAGCTATGGCGATCCATTACTGCTTGGCTACACATCTGACACGTAACCGATGTGCTCTCCAAACAACAACACTTGCATTTCAGAACATGTCTTTCACACATGTCTACAAAATCACCTTTACCTTCAAATACAGTTTTCTTGCGACTGACAGAGACGTAGGCAAAGTTAAAATTTGCTATTTCCATTACATCACGTTAATCAGAAAAACGGTAATTTACATCTGCAGCGGAACAAAATTCCGTTCCGACCAGCGTGGGGCTAGAACCCACGACCCTGGGATTAAGAATATCATGCTCTACCGACAGATCTAGCCGGCTGCCTCGGTGAATACCTGCCGGTCTAACACGTCACACAGTACTTATTTGGGTTGGGTGGTCCCATACAGAATCTCTCCATGCTGCCTAATGTTTTCCTAACGTCACGCTCGTCACGTACTTCACTTTTATTTCATAATCATTTCTGAGAGGTAAAGGAATTGCATGACAACCTGCAGAGCTAGTGGCATCAAAATTAACACACATACTTGATGTGACTCAAAAGCCGAACGAGTTACTTTCCGACGTTGTTTTAGATGTGCAAGTGCCAGTCAAAACTCGCGGTGACGGCACTCTGCCGACCATTTCGCTAGTTAACACCGGTCTTGTTGTGTGTGTTTCAAGCTCAAGAGCATCTCCAAGCAGAAAATGGTCAACAGAAACATTCAGACGGTTTCGTACTGCTCAATTGCTACATTAAAACGGTATGTTTCTTTTTCAGAACTGGAAAAAAAACGAGCGTGACAGCATTCAAACCTGTAATCTTCAGATCCGAAGTCCGACGCCTTATCCATTCGGCCACACGGTTACTAGCGACCAAGTGTAACTTGTATACCACTCATCTCGTAACGTTCACACAAGTGAGGAATAGTGTTTTCATTCCACACAGCCGCTGCCCCTTGCTCTTTCGCACCCAAACGTTACATTCAACCTCTTACGAGACCGACCAAATATAGACTAAGAAACAAGACCACACACCTTATGCATTCGGAATCGAAGGCAGGGTGTCCCTCGCCGCATTTGCTACCATGGCCATTTGCTACTTCTGCAGAAGCGCCTGCGGCGGCGACGACGACGACGACGACGACGACGACGACGACGACGACGACGACGACGGACGACGACGACCGCGAGAGGCTCTGAGATATGTGAGAAATTCATCTATAAAATGTAATTCAGACTGCCTCGTCCCACCTTATGCTGTACCGCTTTGGCAAATGCTTTACCTGCGCCATTCGCCTTAATCACATCTGAGCGTAATTCTTAATAAAACGCTTGTCGCTAATTGTTCGTCATCACAGATACTGTTTGCTATACGGCCAAGACGCGCAACTGATTTCCAAAATTCGTCTTCCTCCTCTGAGTATGGGAACTCATGACCCCTGGTTTACTAGACTAGTGCTCTACCACTGAGCTAAAGAGGCGCGGCCTAGCGGTACTCTTGCGTACTTCATCCTTACGGTCGTCTGGATCATCAGACTTGAGCTGACAACACTTCATATTACCGACTACTATTTGCAGCTATGGCGATCCATTACTGCTTGGCTACACATCTGACACGTAACCGATGTGCTCTCCAAATAACAACACTTGCATTTCAGAACATCTTTCACACATGTCTACAAAATCACCTTTACCTTCAAATACAGTTTTCTTGCGACTGACAGAGACGTAGGCAAAGTTAAAAGTTGCTATTTCCATTACATCACGTTAATCAGAAAAACGGTAATTCACATCTGCAGCGGAACAAAATTCCGTTCCGACCAGCGTGGGGCTCGAACCCACGACGCTGGGATTAAGAATATCATGCTCTACCGACAGAGCTAGACTTCTGCCTTGGTGAATACCTGCCGATCTAACACGTCGCACAGTACTTATTTGGGTTGGGTGGTCCCATACAGAATCTCTCCATGCTGCCTAATGTTTTCCTAACGTCACATTCGTCACGTACTTCACTTTTATTTCATAATCATTTCTGAGAGGTAAAGGAATTGCATGACAACCTGCAGAGCTAGTGGCATCAAAATTAACACACATACTTGATATGACTCAAAAGCCGAACGAGTTACTTTCCGACGTTGTTTTAGATGTGCAAGTGCCAGTCAAAACTCGCGGTGACGGCACTCTGCCGACCATTTCGCTAGTTAACACCGGTCTTGTTGTGTGTGTTTCAAGCTCAAGAGCATCTCCAAGCACAAAATGGTCAACAGAAACATTCAGACGGTTTCGTACTGCTCAATTGCTACATTAAAACGGTATGTTTCTTTTTCAGAACTGGAAAAAAAAAGACCGTGACAGCATTCGAACCTGTCATCTTCAGATCCGAAGTACGACGCCTTATCCATTCGGCCACACGGTTACTAGCGACCAAGCATAACTTGTATACTACTCATCTCGTAACGCTCACACCCGTGGGGAATAGTGATTTCGTTCCACACAGCCGCTGCCCCTTGCTCTTTCCCACCCAAACGTTACATTCAACCTCTTACGAGACCGACCAAATATAGACTGGGAAACAAGACCACACACTTTGTGCTTTCGGAATGGAAGCAGGGTGTCCCTCGCCGCATTTGCTACCATGGCCATTTGCTACTTCTGAAGAAGCGGCGACGACGACGACGACGACGACGACGACGACGACGACGACGACGACGACGACGACGACCGCGAGAGGCTCTGAGATATGTGAGAAATTCATCTATAAAATGTAATTCAGACTGCCTCGTCCCACCTTATGCTGTACCGCATTGGCAAATGCTTTATCTGCGCCATTCGCCTTAATCACATCTGAGCGTAATTCTTAATAAAACGCTTGTCGCTAATTGTTCGTCATCACAGATACTGTTTGCTATACGGCCACGACGCGCAACTGATTTCCAAAATTCGTCTTCCTCTTCTGAGGATGGGAACTCACGACCCCTGGCGTACTAGACCAGTGCTCTACCACTGAGCAAAAGAGACGCGTCCTATCGGTACTCTTGTGTACTTCGTCCTTACGGTCGTCTGGATCATCAGACTTGAGCTGACAACACTTCATATTACCGACTACTATTTGCAGCTATGGCGATCCATTACTGCATGGCTACACATCTGACACGTAACCGATGTGCTCTCCAAACAACAACACTTGCATTTCAGAACATGTCTTTCACACATGTCTACAAAATCACCTTTACCTTCAAATACAGTTTTCTTGCGACTGACAGAGACGTAGGCAAAGTTAAAATTTGCTATTTCCATTACATCACGTTAATCAGAAAAACGGTAATTTACATCTGCAGCGGAACAAAATTCCGTTCCGACCAGCGTGGGGCTAGAACCCACGACCCTGGGATTAAGAATATCATGCTCTACCGACAGATCTAGCCGGCTGCCTCGGTGAATACCTGCCGGTCTAACACGTCACACAGTACTTATTTGGGTTGGGTGGTCCCATACAGAATCTCTCCATGCTGCCTAATGTTTTCCTAACGTCACGCTCGTCACGTACTTCACTTTTATTTCATAATCATTTCTGAGAGGTAAAGGAATTGCATGACAACCTGCAGAGCTAGTGGCATCAAAATTAACACACATACTTGATGTGACTCAAAAGCCGAACGAGTTACTTTCCGACGTTGTTTTAGATGTGCAAGTGCCAGTCAAAACTCGCGGTGACGGCACTCTGCCGACCATTTCGCTAGTTAACACCGGTCTTGTTGTGTGTGTTTCAAGCTCAAGAGCATCTCCAAGCAGAAAATGGTCAACAGAAACATTCAGACGGTTTCGTACTGCTCAATTGCTACATTAAAACGGTATGTTTCTTTTTCAGAACTGGAAAAAAAACGAGCGTGACAGCATTCAAACCTGTAATCTTCAGATCCGAAGTCCGACGCCTTATCCATTCGGCCACATTTTTTTTTTTTTTTTATTTTTTTTTTTTATTTAAATTTTAACCCACGCGTGCAGAGCACATTGGATTAGCAGTCCAACGCCTTAACCACTTTTTTTTTTATTATTTGTTTTTTTTTACATTGTATTAGCAGTCCAACGCCTTAACCACTTTTTTTTTCTTTTTTTTTTTTTTTAGTAATCGGCCAGGAATCGAACCCGGGCCGCCCGCGTGGCAGGCAAGCATTCTACCACTTTTTTTTTTTTTTTTTTTGTAAGGAACTTGGCAGCATGAGGCAGGCGGAGGCAAAGCGGGCAGGGGTCAAAATCTCGAGGCCTGGCCGCGATGTCTCCACCCAGTCCTGTTGCTGAGGCGTGTCTTTATCATAGTTTTCAATAAGAAATTTTACAACTTGTGTATACGTAGATATATGCTGTTTTGCCTTCGAAATCCTGAACCAAAAGATGCTTCATTTGAAACAAAAAATTTATGTCATGCCGAGGCAATAGAGATTGAAGGTTATAGCTTTAGTGCTTTTTTTTTTTTTTTTTTTTTTTTTTTTCTCATCCACTGCTTCTCGGCAACCTAGCATACTTCTTTGTAATATATAATAAAGTTGTGGGAATAGTGGACCCTGAACCTGTATATTATTTTTTTTAATTTCTGTTTAGTTTTTTTTATTGTTATTATTATTATTTTTGTTTGTTTGTTATTTTTTTATTGTAAAAGAAAAATCTTCATGGAATGTGAAGAAGGAATTTTATGTTAAGGCACTAATTCCATAGCCTCCTTTCCTTCTTGAGATTAATAATAATAATAAAAAAGTATGTTCCCTTCCATGGAAACAAATGAGACTTCCTTCTCAGTCATAAAATGAATGTATAAGAAAACAATTTATCTTTAACCCTGCGATACTGGCTTTCGGCTTCGGCTTCTTCTGTGCAATAAACAAAATAGCCTTCTTTGCCAGCAGAAGATAAGTGATTGTAATATGAAACTGTAAAAGTGTACTTCTCCCCAATTGTTTTTGTTTAAGCGTCGTTTCGCTTAAATAAACGATTTTTGTTTATCTCGTTGGCTTGTCAACCAATGCCCAGTCGCTCGAATACAATTTTAAGCATATTGCCGTAGTTTTTCTTGTGGTCTTTATATTTCAGGGCGTTATAAAAAGCACACTTCAAGTACATGTAAAAATCAGTGGAATTGTCATTTCCCAGGTGATTAATTACGTAATTCACATAGTGTCCCATTAACCAATGGACCGAGTTGTTTTTTGCTGCTGGAAAATAGCAAGTCTGAGGCCTGAGGAATGTAACAGGGGGAAAATTTTCCACCGAAGATCTCGTAAGAAAAGCCAGTTGTTCCCTAATCCAATTACAGAGTTGTAGATTGCCACCGCACGTGAATCTGTGCACTAACGTGTCGATCAATTTACATTTGAGACATAGGTTCGTGTCGCTAACGCCGATTGCATGTAACCTTTCATTGGTGCTTACGGTCTCATTCACTGTTTTATACCACGCTGACTTGACGTCCGATGGTAGACCACGCATATTAATATTTTTCCATATGGCGTCCCAATCAGTGTGTGGGTATTTACTTTCCAATTTGTTTCTCCCCTCCATTTTCTTTCGATGGCACAGAATATCGCGGGCCGTGATCCGTCGTGAGTTGATGATGACACCGCCGAGATAGCTGAATTCCACAAAATATACACGAACGTACTGGAGCCGGTTATTTATTTTTTGCACATTCACCGGCGCCTGTAAACTGGCAGGCCTGACAACTTCAAATAATTTAGTTGTAATGCTATCAGCGTGGTCGCTAAGGATAGTGGCGGTCCTTTTTATAAAAAGCGCAGACGCCTTATTTCTGATGTCAACTAACCCCAAACCTCCATTCCTGGGATCTAAGGTCGCAGTTTTTGCGTCGACTCTGAATATATCCCCTCTCCAAAGATAGCTGGCAATGGTAGACATTATCTTTTTTCCAATCATTTTCGGTAGTGGGAAGATCTGTGCTATAAAGTAACTCCTGGAGAGAATGCAGTGGTTAATGAAAATCACCCTCTGAACTTGGTTCAAGTTACGGTGGAGGTTTTCTCTTGTTGTTCCAAGAAGTTGTCCCGACGTATTCCTCCAATTGATAGCTGCCATTTTTAACGGACAAGGTGTCAGTGTTATTCCTAGTGCTTTGCATTGGGTGACCATTGTGGCCCAGGCTAAGGTGGTATGTTGAAAACCCCGCAGGTTTAGGAGTTTGCTTTTGTTTGCGTTGACACCTGCTCCGGAGACTCTACAGTACTTTTTAATTAGCGTTTCCAATTTCAAAATGTCGTCGGGATTTCGCAGGACGACTCCGACATCATCGGCATAGGCGTTTATGACTGTTCGGTGACCAGATAATGTGATGCCAGTTAGAGTGGCATGAACACTGCGGAGGAAAGGTTCTAATGAAAGCACGAATAGGAACATGGAGAGGGGGCTTCCTTGAGGAACGCCGCGCCTGATCTGAATCTGCTTTGTCCTCTGGCAGTTAACTGATATACAAGCGCTGATGCCTGTTGCAACATTGCTGATCACACTTACGACTCGCTCATTAAAACCTATTTTGTTCAGTGTGGCACTAAGGAATCTATGATCCACACGATCAAATGCTTTCTGGAAGTCAATAAACATGATAGCACATTTTATGGTGGTCACAGCAGTGATGGCAATTATATCTCTATATTCAGCTATGCTTTTGAAAATGCTCTTGGTAGGCACACAGGACTGGTATGGACTTACTATCTTTTTGGCCAACTGAGAGAGTCTGTTGTTTAAAATTCTGCCGATGATTTTATAATCAGAGTTTAACAGGGAGATAGGACGAAAGTTGTTGAGGTTTCTTTTTGCAGCATTTTTTGGGATTAGTACTATTGTGCTCTCTTTAAAAACAGCAGGTAAATGCTTTCCCTGAAGCACCTCGTTCGTCATTCGGGTAAACATGTCACCAATCAGTGGCCAGTATCGTTTATAAAATTCAACAGGCAAACCATCCGGTCCCGGCGATTTCCTCAGAGGAGATTTGCAGATGATTCTGTGGATATCTTCGTTAGTACACTCAACGAGAAGGTCTTCGTTTTCCTCGTCCGAGACCTGTGGAGCTATGAAATTAAGGAACTCATCGAAGGACTCTTCACATACCGGGTTGGCAGTGTATAGGTCTTCGTAATATTTGTGCACTGCATTGACGATGTCTCTCTGAGTCGTGAGTGTCTCGCCAGTTTCAGACTGAAGTCCATCAATGAAGGTGCGTCTCCTGTTTCTTTCGTGCTTCAGTAGATGGTACAAGGAAGCATGTTCATCCTCCACGACTGTCTTAGCCTTGGATTTTAATTTCAGACCCTCCATCTGCTGTCTTTTAAGACTGAGCAATTTGGCCTTAGTTTGCTTGATATCTGCCAGACGGACGTTGGAAGTGTTTGCCTGCTCATATAAATTTCGCAGCATGGTATAATAAAATTCGATGGAATTTTTCAAGTCTTTCGATCGTTGTACACTATACTGGATGAGAACTTTTCTCAGTTTAGGCTTTGCCCTGTTGCACCACCAGTCTAGTACTGAGACGTGTCTATCTGCAGAGCGGAGGCACAATGCCCACGCTTCTGTCAAACTTTCTTCTAATCCGTCGTCCTGCATCAGTGACGTATTAAGGTGCCATGAACTTCTAAAACGGCGAGTGGGTTGCGCAGTAAGGTTGATGGAAGCTAGCACGGAGCTATGATCAGAAAAGTAAACTGGAATCGTCTCTGCTTTAATGAAGGAGCTAACTAGACTTTGCGATATGTAGAGTCTGTCGATCCTGCTACGTGAGTGAGGACCTAGGAATGTAAATGCCACAAAAGTGGGATACATTATTTCCCAAGCATCTTTAAGCTGTAAAACAGTGACGAAACGCTTCAGTTCACTGCAGTTATTAAAATTCGGAACCTGGTCTTTCTTATTTATCACACAATTAAAATCACCGCCTATTATAAGATCTTTTGGGTTTTTCCGTAATAAATAAATGATTTCTTCTTTATAGAACTGTGCTCTTTCCATTCTATTGGATGTGCCAGAAGGGGCATACAGATTGATAAGGGTAGAACCAAAGACTTTTATACCTATCGCTCTGCCGGAGTCCAACCTCTCGATATCCGAGACAGGAATCCCCTCCCTGACTAAAATTGCTGTACCGACGTTGGTGTCAAGTGAGACATTTAAAATCGCCAAATATCCAGGCACTGTAAGATTAGTCAGCACTACTTCCTGTAGGAAAGCAATGTCCGTCCCTGACTCATATAAATAATCCTTGAGCGCTGTAACTTTAGTCACGGATGTAATCCTGTTAATATTGATAGTCGTAATTGTATATGCCTGGGACATTTAGTTTGCATAAAAAGTAAATAAGTGGTTAAAAAGATAACAAAATATTAATAATAAAAAAAGAAAAGAGATGTGCAGCTTCTAGAAGGGAGAAACGACTCCGCTTAAACAAACATCTAAAAGAATAGTCAGTATTTGAAGCTCGGTAAACACTTCATCTGGTTCCTCTGAAATATGACTAAGACAGTAGTAGAATTAGAAATGAAACTGGTTCAACAAAATCCTTTTTTTTTTTTCATCTTACAGCCTCATTTTGGTGCAGGATTCCGAACATCTCGGGTTTTAGTTTTACCGAGGGGCTTTGCATCACTAATGTCACTTGAAGGTACCTCCTTAGGTCTTTCCGTGATGATTTCATACAAGACGTTCTTGGCCGTCGCTTCCTCTTGTGCTGGTTGTTGTTTGCTTTGGTTACGGGAAGCTTTGAGAGTAGGTTGCGGTTTGAGTCGGCGTCTTCGGACATCTTGGTTCAACGCGCCGTCATTCGGATTGTCTATCTTTACCACCGTTGTGACCGAAGCTGCCTCAACAGCGTCCTTTTTACGAGTGCCATTTCCTTGTTCTTCCGTCACTTGCTCCAGAGCACTGACTGAGTCGGCGGTTTGTGGGTCTGTAAGTTCTTGAGTTGGGTTCCGCTCCGTCACCTCTTGTGCTTCGGAGTGCGCCTCTTCCGTCTCCGCGACAATCGTTACTGCGTCCCCTCCGTGGACCGTTTGTACCTGTTCAGCCGCCGACAGCGGCCGGGTTGCCTCAGCGGCTGTCGTCACGTCAATACATGTACTGTTTGTTTCCTCGAGCACATCCGCATTACACTGCTTCTGCTTGCGGGTGGAAGGCGAATTACGGGCGGACTCGCCGTCCGAGCCGTCATCGGTCGTTTCCAACGGTCGCTTCTTAGTCTGGAGATCGCAATCGGGAACAGAAGGGTGTGATGTAATGACGCTCAGGGGAGGGAACTCCGTAGTAGTTATGGCGGGCACTGCAGAAGTACATGCACCACTGTCGTTAACCGAAAGAAGGGAAGTGCTATTTGGTAAGACATCGCTGAGGGTCAGTTTTTGACGCTGTGTTAGATTGTTCCGAAGAACAAAAACACGGCGCGGACAATCTTGTCGGAAATGACCTGTCTCATTGCAAATATTGCACGTGCGCTCCTGACCAGAATACACAACATGTGCTTTATGGCCTGCAACGGATATATGGGACGGAATGTTGGCTTTCACCTCCATTTCAACGGATCTAATGCCATTAAAACACTGTATCTTGTATAGCTTCGACCATCTTTCGTTATAGATAGATTTAACTTCGCCATATTTAGATAGAGCGTCCTTGATCAATTGATTATCAATTTCAATTGGAACATTCAAAATCCTGACATTGGTGTACATGATATCAGCTTTTCGTACAGAGACATTACTTTTTGAACCGTCTCGATGAACAAATTCGACGGAATTACCCCATTTTGCAAGGAACTTATCGACTGTCACTGAGTTCAGAAATTTAACAAAAACACAGTATTTTTCAGCATCTAATTGCGTGGTATGAACAGAGTCAGAATTAATACCGATTACCTCAGTCAGCCAATCGTGGATTTCCAGCGCAGTGGGTTGGACCGGCCGTGTTCCTTTCTCGAACGAGAAGACTAAAGTATTCTTCCTGACGGTGTCAGACATGGTCGTCGGTTCCGACGAAATTCCGGCAACAACCGAAATTGCGGCGAAGCACGAAACGTGGAACGGGCGAAAGCACTATAAAAACACTTATCAGAGACACCACTCAAAAAATAACAGCGAAAATGTACAGCTAACTTCACGTAAACACCAAACACCGGCGATAGCGCTAACGTACGCGGAGTAAACAACAAGCACGTCCGACCGCGGCGACGGCTAAAGCCAGAATGCCACATGGTTACTAGCGACCAAGTGTAACTTGTATACCACTCATCTCGTAACGTTCACACAAGTGAGGAATAGTGTTTTCATTCCACACAGCCGCTGCCCCTTGCTCTTTCGCACCCAAACGTTTACATTCAACCTCTTACGAGACCGACCAAATATAGACTAAGAAACAAGACCACACACTTTATGCATTCGGAATCGAAGGCAGGGTGTCCCTCGCCGCATTTGCTACCATGGCCATTTGCTACTTCTGCAGAAGCGCCTGCGGCGGCGACGACGACGACGACGACGACGACGACGACGACGACCGCGAGAGGCTCTGAGATATGTGAGAAATTCATCTATAAAATGTAATTCAGACGGCCTCGTCCCACCTTATGCTGTACCGCATTGGCAAATGCTTTATCTGCGCCATTCGTCTTAATCACATCTGAGCGTAATTCTTAAATAAAACGCTTGTCGCTAATTGTTCGTCATCACAGATACTGTTTGCTATACGGCCACGACGCGCAACTGATTTCCAAAATTCGTCTTCTTCCTCTGAGGATGGGAACTCACGACCCCTGGTTTACTAGACCAGTGCTCTACCACTGAGCTAAAGAGGCGCGGCCTACCGGTACTCTTGCGTACTTCATCCTTACGGTCGTCTGGATCATCAGACTTGAGCTGACAACACTTCATATTACCGACTACTATTTGCAGCTATGGTGATCCATTACTGCTTGGCTACACATTTGACACGTAACCGATGTGCTCTCCAAACAACAACACTTGCATTTCAGAACATGTCTTTCACACATGTCTACAAAATCACCTTTACCTTCAAATACAGTTTTCTTGCGACTGACAGAGACGTAGGCAAAGTTAAAAGTTGCCATTTCCATTACATCACGTTAATCAGAAAAACGGTAATTTACATCTGCAGCGGAACAAAATTCCGTTCCGACCAGCGTGGGGCTCGAACCCTCGACACTGGGATTAAGAATATCATGCTCTACCGACAGAGCTAGCCGGCTGCCGCGGTGAATACCTGCCGGTCTAGCACATCACACAGTACTTATTTGGGTTTTGTGGTCCCATACAGAATCTCTCCATGCTGCCTAATGTTTTCCTAACGTCACACTCATCACGTACTTCACTTTTATTTCATAATCATTTCTGAGAGGTAAAGGAATTGCATGACAACCTGCAGAGCTAGTGGCATCAAAATTAACACACATACTTGATGTGACTCAAAAGCCAAACGAGTTACTTTCCGACGTTGTTTTAGATGTGCAAGTGCCAGTCAAATCTCGCGGTGACGGCACTCTGCCGACCATTTCGCTAGTTAACACCGGTCTTTTTGTGTGTTTCAAGCTCAAGAGCATCTCCAAGCACAAAATGGTCAACAGAAACATTCAGACGGTTTCGTACTGCTCAAAAGATACATTAAAACGGTATGTTTCTTTTTCAGAACTGGAAAAAAAAAAGATCGTGACAGTATTCGAACCTGTCATCTTCAGATCCGAAGTCCGACGCCTTATCCATTTTTTTTTCTCTTTTTTTTTTTTTTTTTTTTTTTTTTTTTTTCAAATTTTCTGTGACAGTTAGGGAAATGAAATGATGTTTGGCTTCTTCGCCATGTGAGGGTTCTCCTCCGTAGAACTGAAAATTGAAAAATTAAGGCTTCGTGGGAATTAATAAATCGTCACTCTTGCTTCATACTGAAAAAAATTAAACAAAAATAGAAAGATTGTAACTGAGGAACACGTGCAAGAAGCTTCCACTGCATTGTGTGCAACGAAACCACCTTCCGATATTACCGAGATCCTGGAAAATCATCATAGATGAAAGTAGTTGCTGGAGATATGGGGTTCATCCAGCAATAAGTGTGAAGCCGCAGTGCCGTTTCGGGGTTCTGTCCGAGGCCTTCACGGCTACCGTAGCGGCCCTGGGGCACACGAAGTCCCCACCGTACTTCACCCTCAACAGCGATCCCCTACTTTGGCCTGTGACTACATTTTTCGTAGACGAGGGCTATTAAGATGTTTATCCAATCCCTTGTCTCTGAAACAGAATGTGTAACATGTTACCAAAAGTTTTTTTGTGGTCCCTGCGCGTACATATCTGATAATATTTTGCTCGTTCGTATAATTCGTATTCTAAAACACGGTCATTGCCGTGTTCAGATATAACGTAATGTACATAATTGCCAAACAACCACAACACAGCATTGGTTTTCTGGACAGGGAAGAAAACACCATCGGGGAAGAGTAATTTTTCAACACTGATCTCAGTACTAACAGTTCTGGTTATAAAGGCTACCCGCCGTTGGAGTCCCCTCCATATTTCGGCGTATCCGCCACAGAGAAAGCGGTGGATCAATGTGTCAACTGCGTCACATCGGGTGCACACAATCGTGTCACTAAGACCAATGGAGTGCAACTTTTCGTTAGTGGAAACTACGTTATTAACAACTCGGTACCAGGTTCCTGAATGTCGGAAGACAGTTCACGATTACTAATATTTTTCCAAATTCTTTTCCAGTCTTTGTCGGGATATCTGCACTCCATTTTGTTGACATGTTCTTTCGTTGTTAAGAGTTCCATTAATTTCCTGCAATTCCTTGATTGTGGATTCGTGACAATACTGTCCATGTAGCTAATCTCTAAAAAGAACTGGCGAATATATTTCAATTTATAATTAATTCCGCCTATATTTATGGGTGGACGTAAATTTTCTGGCTGTAGGAGTCGATACAGCCTGGCTGTAATACTATGTGGATATTTTTCTATAATTTGTAGGGTCCTCTTTATATATAACGCCGTAGTCTTCCGCCATATATCTGTTAAACCTAGGCCACCTTCAGCGGAAGGTAACGTAACTGTACCGACTGCTACTCTAAAAATATTCCCTGTCCATATAAATCGGCAAATGATACTCATTATACGTTTGGCAATGGGTTTCGAAACTGGCAATATTTGACCTATATATATCGCTTTTGATAAAATGGACCAATTAATTATTCTGATTCGTTGTTTAATGTTCAGATGTCTGGTCTGATTGAGTATTGTGGCTCCTCTGATTGTATCCAGTACTTTCTTCCAATTGTAGGTCATGGTCTGAAGCGGACATCGGTAAAAGGTGACACCCAGAGCGGTGTGACGATCGACGGAGCGTGCCCATTCCAAACGGACATCTTGAAGACCTTTAAGATTTAAAAACGAACTCTTCACCTCGTTAACCCTAGCGCCTGTAGCTTCACAAAAGATCTGAATATTCGTAGTTAATTTCTCTAAATCTTCGTTACTACGAATAACCACTCCAACGTCATCAGCATATGCATTGGTGACGTTGTTAACGCCAGATATCGTGATGCCCTCAAGATCGACATCGAGTCTCCTTAGTAAAGGCTCCAGTGCAACAACATACAGGAGCATTGACAAAGGACTTCCCTGCGGGACGCCGTTGCGAATTTCAATGGGTGGAGTGAAATGCCCATTTACAGACACTTGTGTTTGGATGCCTTCAACAATGTTAATTAAAACTTGCACAAAATGTTGACTAAAACCAACATAGGTCAACGTTCTGAACAAAAATAAGTGGTTGACCCTATCAAAAGCCTTTGAGAAGTCGATAAAGGCAAGGCCTCCTGGTGAGGATGACGTTGCAAAAATTGCAGAGACATCCCTATATTCACAAACAGTTTTAAAAATATTCCGCCCCGAGAGACAGGTTTGGTGGTCACCTATGATCTTCTCCATTACAGGTCTCAGTCTTTCCTTCAGTACACGTGCAATTATTTTATAATCCGAGTTCATCAAACAGATTGGTCTCAATTGATTGAGATCTTTAACTGTCGCGTTCCTTCCCTTTGGTATTAGCACAGTTACGCTTTCTTTGAACTCGCGTGGAACAGTAACACCTTGCAACACTTCATTTATCACTTCTGTGAATTGATTACCGATGAGAGGCCAAAATTTACAATAAAACTCTACAGGCAAGCCATCAGGCCCTGGGGACTTACGGGTAGGCGAATATTTAAGTATATCAAACACCTCCTCACATGTGATCGCAGTGGTAAGGGACACATTGTCCTCGTCATTGATAACGTTGTCGATACCTGCAGTTCGTAGCAAATCGTTCGCACAGTCTAGATTATACCGGGTATCAGTATATAACGTACGATAAAATCCATAAACTGCATTTAAAATGTCAGAGTGTTCCGTCAGCACCCGGTTATCGCCCACT
The DNA here is from genome assembly GCF_023897955.1 of Schistocerca gregaria. Lineage (NCBI taxonomy): Eukaryota > Metazoa > Arthropoda > Insecta > Orthoptera > Acrididae > Schistocerca > Schistocerca gregaria. Next base: position 37,061,858 of record NC_064920.1, read on the forward strand.
CTAAGACAAGCAATAAACGCTCGTCTTCTATTTCTTTCATGTTCGAGTAAGTGGTACAGCGATGCGTTTTCGTCCTCCACCGTTGTCGGGACACGAGATTTAATTTTTAAACCCTCCAGCTGTTGTCGCTTGAGACTTATGAGGTGAGCCTTGATCTTCTTTATTTCAATGAAAACCTCATCAGTCATCTGCTGAGCTGATAGTTCCCTTAAGCATGTATAGTAAAATTCAACGGTATTGCGAGACCACATCGCTCGCTCCCTCCCGTAAGCTATTAGGGATGATCTCAATTTCTTTTTAGCACATGAGGTCCACCACGCAAGGCGAGAGCTGTATTTATGGCGCATACGTAGAGCAGCCTGCCATACCTCCGCTACTGTTCTTGATAGGGCACCCTCGAACAACATATGGGTATTCAGCTTCCATAAGGGGCGACCCCAATACGTTCCTTGCTTCTGAAACCGAATGCTGCATTTCACTGCGAGATGGTCCGAAAAGGTAGTGGGAATTACTTCGATACTACTGATTTTATTTTCCAGGTTTGCTGTGACGTATATTCTGTCTATTCTGCTTTGCGAGCGACTACTGATGTACGTAAATTTGACTAACGTGGGGTATTTGCTTTCCCACACGTCTGTCCACTTCATGTTTGTCACCAAAGCCGCCAGTTCCCTGGAGAAGTTAAAATTTGGTCGCTGATCCTTTTTGTGAAGTACACAATTAAAGTCACCACCGATTAAAGCTTCCGCCGGATTCCCCTTAAGTAAATAGACCATATCGTTCTTAAAAAAATTAGCCCTATCATCTCTAGCGTTGTTACCAGAGGGGACATATACATTTAAAACAGTAGTAGTAAAAATTTTACAACTGATGCCCCTCCCATTTTCTAACAGACAGATATCCTTCACATCAATACCATCTTTGACAAGGATCGCAGTCCCACATGTGGCTTCCGGTGCAATATTTAAAATCTCTTGAAAACCTGGGACATAAAAGTTGTGGACATTAAATTCCTGTAGGAGGGCTATATCAGTATCCGACTGGTAAAGGAAATCTTTTAAAGAAGCGACTTTCGTTTCACTGCGAATCCGATTTATATTGATCGTGGTCACATTATATGTCAGTTCCGTTGGCATAGGTGCAGGTAAAAGAAATTGGCTAATGAAGTATACCCCATGCAGAGTCACGTCTGTACCATTCCATTCTGTCTGTCAGAAAGAAAAATAGACATTAAAAAAAAAAATTAAATGCCACTAGCATGTGTCAGGTCCATCTCCATTCCGTGGTCGGTGCGATCTTCTTGGGCATCGGCCCAATCAAGTCCTTTTCCTGAGACAGTTCGGTCTAAATCCATAGTAGTGCCGGTCTGCAAACCTGCGACGCCAAGCGGTGCGCGAGGTTGTTGTTGAAGATCATCTGCATCGGCACGACTCATCTCCGCTTCAGTACACTCGTTAACTCGTGCTACTGGGCATTGTTCTCGTAGTCGTTCATTATCCCTTAAATGTTTTAACTTTTCCCGCAATGCAGGAGCTAAACTCTCTGCTGCTTTGTGTGCCAATCTCCTCTTCTTGCCTTTCTTCGAAGATCTCTTCGGCGATCTAGCAGGAGATGAAGTTTGCGACCTGTCAGGAGAAGTACCGGATGATACGTCTGACGTCGCCTGTTCCTTTTTTCGGACAAAAGTCCGCGTATCGCATTCCACAACGGCAGAAGGAGGCGCATCTTTTTCCATGGCTCCCACTGGTAGCAACCCAGTCTCCAATTCTACACTATCGCTCGTTGTGGTTTCCTTGACGCAAGTGTCTTCTGTGGGCGCCAACGTGAAACCAATGTCCAGATTGCTATCTTCGTTCATAGTTCCCGCAGAGTGGATGCCTGGAGCGTCCACTCCTCGGAAGCTAGTGGCAATATCCTCACGTTGGTGGGAATCCTGACGACGCAAGGAAACCTCCGTTGCGGGTATTTGGGGATCTTCGGCCGAGTCCGCGGAAGAACGAGCAACCACAGTGGGAGAGTTGGAAAAAGTTGGCGTCGGCATAGATTCGAGGGGCGCGGAGCTGATCGGCAGACCATCCGCAAATCTAGAGCTTGACGCCGGAGTATCATCGACAACCGCCCGCGAGGCAGCAGGCTCCCCGCGCACAGGCGGCACCGACTCGCCTCGGCTGCGGAAGTCAGCAGCGGCAGCGTATGACAACTTCATACCAACAACAGGGCTGGAACTCGGCAGCTCGTTACGCGGTAACTGCGGGACACGCCTCCGTGAACATTCTGCACGAATGTGTTCCGTGGAATTGCATAAAGCGCAAGTCCGCGGTTGCCCATCATAGATAATCAAAGCACGATACCCACAAATATTAAGATAAGAGGGGACATGCTTCTGTAATTCAATCTTAATTTGCCTTACGCCGTTCAAGACAGGAAACATATGAGCTTCAGACCACCTTTCTGCCACATTGGAAATAATTCTGCCATAAGGCCGAAGGGCAACATTAAGTTCTTCGGGCGGAATTTCAAAAGGGAGCTCAAACACTCTGATCGTACGAATCCCGTACCCAGCATGACTAACAGCAACGTCACTCACATTCCCATCAGAATGATTAAACTTCACGCTACCTCCGCAACGATCCACAATGGAACTACATAATTCTGGACTTTTCATCTTCAGATACACAGCATTTGTCACAAACGAGAGATAAACTCCGACAACATCATCACCGTTAATCAATACTTTTTCGATAAACCATGCTTTAATTTCAAATGCTTTAGGTCGAACGAAATTTCGATCGAAAGTAAACTTGATTGTGTCTTTCCTCAAATAATTCGACCTATTCATTCTAGAACTTCATGAATACAAGTGCAACACGAATAGCGGCTTAGCAGCACCACTAACCTCAAACGCAGCGACTCAGCCTGTGTTTACTACAGCCAGACGTCCAGCTCCGCCACACGTCCGTCCCGCTCGGCGGCTGACTCGCAACTATCCATTCGGCCACACGGTTACTAGAGACCAAGTATAACTTGTATACGACTCATCTCGTAACGTTCACACCCGTGAGGAATAGTGTTTTCGTTCCACACAGACGCTGCCCCTTGCTCTTTCCTACCCAAACGTTACATTCAACCTCTTACGAGACCGACCAAATATAGACTGGGAAACAAGACCACACACTTTATTCATTCGGAATCGAAGGCAGGGTTTCCCTCGCCGCATTTGCTACCATGGCCATTCGCTACTTCTGCAGAAGCGGCGGCGGCGGCGGCGACAACGACGACGACGACGGACGACGACGACCGCGATAGGCTCTGAGATATGTGAGAAATTCATCTATAAAATGTAATTCAGACTGCCTCGTCCCACCTTATGCTGTACCGCTTTGGCTAATACTTTACTTGCGCCATTCGCCTTAATCACATCTGAGGGTAATTCTTAATAAAACGCTTGTCGCTAATTGTTCGTCATCACAGATACTGTTTGTATACGGCCACGACGCGCAACTGATTTCCAAAATTCGTCTTCTTCCTCTGAGGATGGGAACTCACGACCCCTGGTTTACTAGACCAGTGCTCTACCACTGAGCTAAAGAGGCGCGGCCTACCGGTACTCTTGCGTACTTCATCCTTACGGTCGTCTGGATCATCAGACTTGAGCTGACAACACTTCATATTACCGACTACTATTTGCAGCTATGGTGATCCATTACTGCTTGGCTACACATTTGACACGTAACCGATGTGCTCTCCAAACAACAACACTTGCATTTCAGAACATGTCTTTCACACATGTCTACAAAATCACCTTTACCTTCAAATACAGTTTTCTTGCGACTGACAGAGACGTAGGCAAAGTTAAAAGTTGCCATTTCCATTACATCACGTTAATCAGAAAAACGGTAATTCACATCTGCAGCGGAACAAAATTCCGTTCCGACCAGCGTGGGGCTCGAACCCTCGACACTGGGATTAAGAATATCATGCTCTACCGACAGAGCTAGCCGGCTGCCGCGGTGAATACCTGCCGGTCTAGCACATCACACAGTACTTATTTGGGTTTTGTGGTCCCATACAGAATCTCTCCATGCTGCCTAATGTTTTCCTAACGTCACACTCATCACGTACTTCACTTTTATTTCATAATCATTTCTGAGAGGTAAAGGAATTGCATGACAACCTGCAGAGCTAGTGGCATCAAAATTAACACACATACTTGATGTGACTCAAAAGCCAAACGAGTTACTTTCCGACGTTGTTTTAGATGTGCAAGTGCCAGTCAAATCTCGCGGTGACGGCACTCTGCCGACCATTTCGCTAGTTAACACCGGTCTTTTTGTGTGTTTCAAGCTCAAGAGCATCTCCAAGCACAAAATGGTCAACAGAAACATTCAGACGGTTTCGTACTGCTCAAAAGATACATTAAAACGGTATGTTTCTTTTTCAGAACTGGAAAAAAAAAGATCGTGACAGTATTCGAACCTGTCATCTTCAGATCCGAAGTCCGACGCCTTATCCATTCGGCCACACGGTTACTAGAGACCAAGTATAACTTGTATACGACTCATCTCGTAACGTTCACACCCGTGAGGAATAGTGTTTTCGTTCCACACAGACGCTGCCCCTTGCTCTTTCCTACCCAAACGTTACATTCAACCTCTTACGAGACCGACCAAATATAGACTGGGAAACAAGACCACACACTTTATTCATTCGGAATCGAAGGCAGGGTTTCCCTCGCCGCATTTGCTACCATGGCCATTCGCTACTTCTGCAGAAGCGGCGGCGGCGGCGGCGACAACGACGACGACGACGGACGACGACGGACGACGACGACCGCGATAGGCTCTGAGATATGTGAGAAATTCATCTATAAAATGTAATTCAGACTGCCTCGTCCCACCTTATGCTGTACCGCTTTGGCTAATACTTTACTTGCGCCATTCGCCTTAATCACATCTGAGCGTAATTCTTAATAAAACGCCTGTCGCCAATTGTTCGTCATCACAGATACTGTTTGCTATACGGCCACGACGAGCAACTGATTTCCAAAATTCGTCTTCTTCCTCTGAGGATGGGAACTCACGACCCCTGGTTTACTAGACCAGTGCTCTACCACTGAGCTAAAGAGGCCCGGCCTAGCGGTACTCTTGCGTACTTCATCCTTACGGTCGTCTGGATCATCAGACTTGAGCTGACAACACTTCATATTACCGACTACTATTTGCAGCTATGGCGATCCATTACTGCTTGGCTACACATCTGACACGTAACCGATGTGCTCTCCAAATAACAACACTTGCATTTCAGAACATCTTTCACACATGTCTACAAAATCACCTTTACCTTGAAATACAGTTTTCTTGCGACTGACAAAGACATAAGCAAAGTTAATGGTTGCCATTTCCATTACATCACGTTAATCAGAAAACGGTAATTTACAACTGCAGCGGAACAAAATTCCGTTTCGACCAGCGTCGGGCTCGAACCCTCGACACTGAGATTAAGAATATCATGCTCTACCGACAGAGCTAGCCGGCTGACACGGTGAATACCTGCCGGTCTAACACGTCACACAGTACTTATTTGGGTTGGGTGGTCCCATACAGAATCTCTCCATGCTGCCTAATGTTTTCCTAACGTCACACTCGTCACGTACTTCACTTTTCTTTCATAATCATTTCTGAGAGGTAAAGGAATTGCATGACAACCTGCAGAGCTAGTGGCATCAAAATTAACACACATACTTGATGTGACTCAAAAGCCGAACGAGTTACTTTCCGACGTTGTTTTAGATGTGCAAGTGCCAGTCAAAACTCGCGGTGACGGCACTCTGCCGACCATTTCGCTAGTTAACACCGGTCTTGTTGTGTGTGTTTCAAGCTCAAGAGCATCTCCAAGCAGAAAATGGTCAACAGAAACATTCAGACGGTTTCGTACTGCTCAATTGCTACATTAAAACGGTATGTTTCTTTTTCAGAACTGGAAAAAAAAAGACCGTGACAGCATTCGAATCTGTCATCTTCAGATCCGAAGTACGACGCCTTATCCATTCGGCCACACGGTTACTAGCGAGCAAGTATAACCTGTTTACGACTCATCTCGTAACGCTCACACCCGTGGGGAATAGTGATTTCGTTCCACACAGCCGCTGCCCCTTGCTCTTTCCCACCCAAACGTTACATTCAACCTCTTACGAGACCGACCACATATAGACAGGGAAACAAGACCACACACTTTGTGCATTCGGAATCGAAGGAAGGGCGTCCCTCGCCGCATTTGCTACCATGGCCATTCGCTACTTCTGCAGAAGCGGCGGCGGCGGCGACGACGACGACGACGACGACGACGACGACGACGACCGTGAGAGGCTCTGAGATATGTGAGAAATTCATCTATAAAATATAATTCCGACTGCCACGTCCCACCTTGTGCTGTACCGCTTTGGCAAATGCTTTATCTGCGCCATTCGCCTTAATCACATCTGAGCGTAATTCTTAATAAAACGCTTGTCGCTAATTGTTCGTCATCACAGATACTGTTTGCTATACGGCCACTACGCGCAACTGATTTCCAAAATTCGTCTTCCTCCTCTCAGAATGGGAACTCACAACCCCTGGGTTACTAGACCAGTGCTTTACCACTGAGCTATAGATGCGGGGCATAGCGGTACTCTTGTGTACTTCGTCCTTACGGTCGTCTGGATTATCAGACTTGAGCTGACAACACTTCACATTACCGACTACTATTTGCAGCTATGGCAATCCATTACTGCTTGGCTACACATCTGACACGGAACCGATGTGCTCTCCAAACAACAACACTTGCATTTCAGAACATGTCTTTCACACATGTCTACAAAATCACCTTTACCTTCAAAAACAGTTTTCTTGCGACTGACAGAGACGTAGGCAAAGTTAAAAGTTGCTATTTCCATTACATCTAGTTAATCAGAAAAACGGTTATTTACATCTGCAGCGGAACAAAATTCCGTTCCGCCCAGCGTGGGGCTCGAAGCCACGACCCTGGGATTAAGAGTATCATGCTCTACTGACTGTGCTAGCCGTCTGCCTCGGTGAATACCTGCCGGTTAGCACGTCACACAGTACTCGTTTGGGTAGGGTGGTCCCATACAGAATCTCTCCATGCTGCCTAATGTTTTCCTAACGTCACACTCGTCACGTACTTCACTTTTATTTCATAATCATTTCTGAGAGGTAAAGGAATTGCATGACAACCTGCAGAGCTAGTGGCATCAAAATTAACACACATACTTGATGTGACTCAAAAGCCGAACGAGTTACTTTCCGACGTTGTTTTAGATGTGCAAGTGCCAGTCAAAACTCGCGGTGACGGCACTCTGCCGACCATTTCGCTAGTTAACACCGGTCTTGTTGTGTGTTTCAAGCTCAAGAGCATCTCCAAGCAGAAAATGGTCAACAGAAACATTCAGACGGTTTCGTACTGCTCAATTGCTACATTAAAACGGTATGTTTCTTTTTCAGAACTAAAAAAAAAAAAGATCGTGACAGCATTCGAAACTGTCATCTTCAGATCCGAAGTCCGACGCCTTATCCATTCGGCCACACGGTTACTAGCGACCAAGTGTAACTTGTATACGACTCATCTCGTAACGCTCACACCCGTGGGGAATAGTGTTTTCGTTCCACACAGCCGCTGCCCCTTGCTCTTTCCCACCCATTCGTTACATTCAACCTCTTACGAGACCGACCAAATATAGACTGGGAAACAAGACCACACAGTTTGAGCATTCGGAATCGAAGGCAGGGTGTCCATCGCCGCATTTGCTACGATGGCCATTTGCTACTTATGCAGAAGCGGCGGCGGCGGCGGCGACGACGACGACGACGACGGACGACGACGACCGCGAGAGGCTCTGAGATATGTGAGAAATTCATCTATAAAATGTAATTCAGACTGCCTCGTCCCACCTTATGCTGTACCGCTTTGGCAAATGCTTTATCTGCGCCACTCGCCATAATCACATCTGTGCGTAATTCTTAATAAAACGCTTGTCGCTAATTGTTCGTCATCACAGATACTGTTTGCTATACGGCCACGACGCGCAAATGATTTCCAAAATTCGTCTTCCTCCTCTCAGGATGGGAACTCACGACCCCTGGTTTACTAGACCAGTGCTCTACCACTGAGCTAAAGAGGCGCGGCCTAGCGGTACTCTTGCGTACTTCGTCCTTACGGTCATCTGGATCATCAGACTTGAGCTGACAACACTTCATATTACCGACTACTATTTGCAGCTATGGCGATCCATTACTGCTTGGCTACACATCTGACATGTAACCGATGTGCTCTCCAAACAACAACACCTGCATTTCAGAACATGTCTTTCACACATGTCTACAAAATCCCCTTTACCTTCAAATACAGTTTTCTTGCGACTGACAGAGACGTAGGCAAAGTTAAAAGTTGCTATTTCCATTACATTACGTTAATCAGAAAAACGGTAATTTACATCTGCAGCGGAACAAAATTCCTTTCCGTCCAGCGTGGGGCTCGAAGCCACGACCCTGGGATTAAGAGTATCATGCTCTAGCGACTGAGCTAGCCGGCTGCCTCGGTGAATATCTGCCGGTTAGCACGTCACACAGTACTCGTTATGGTTGGGTGGTCCCATACAGAATCTCTCCATGCTGCCTAATGTTTTCCTAACGTCACACTCGTCACGTACTTTACTTTTATTTTATAATCATTTCTGGGAGGTAAAGGAATTGCATGACAACCTGCAGAGCTAGTGGCGTCAAAATTAACACACATACTTGATGTGACTCAAAAGCCGAAAGAGTTACTTTCCGACGTTGTTTTAGATGTCCAAGTGCCAGTCAAAACTCGCGGTGACGGCACTCTGCCGACCATTTCGCTAGTTAACACCGGTCTTGTTGTGTGTGTTTCAAGCTCAAGAGCATCTCCAAGCAGAAAATGGTCAACAGCAACATTAAGACGGTTTCGTACTGCTCAAATGCTACATTAAAACGGTATGTTTCTTTTTCAGAACTGGAAAAAACCGAGCGTGACAGCATTCGAACCTATAATCTTCGGATACGAAGTCCGACGCCTTATCCATTCGGCACACGGTCACTACCGACCAAGTATAACTTGTATACGACTCATCTCGTAACGCTGACACCCCTGAGGAATTGTGTTTCCGTTCCACACAGCCGCTGCCCCTTGCTCTTTCCCACTCAAACGTTACATTCAACCTCTTACGAGACCGACCAAATATAGACAGGGAAACAAGACCACACACTTTGTGCATTCGGAATCGAAGGCAGGGCGTCCCTCGCCGCATTTGCTACTTCTGCAGAAGCGGCGGCGGCGGCGACGGCGACGACGACGACGATGACGACGACGACGACGACGACGACCGTGAGAGGCTCTGAGAAATGTGAGAAATTCATCTATAAAATGTAATTCCGACTGCCACGTCCCACCTTATGCTGTACCGCTTTGGCAAATGCTTTATCTGCGCCATTCGCCTTAATCACATCTGAACGTAATTCTTAATGAAACGCTTGTCGCTAATTGTTCGTCATCACAGATACTGTTTGCTATACGGCCACGACGCGCAACTGATTTCCAAAATTCGTCTTCCTCCTCTGAGGATGGGAACTCACGCCCCCTGTTTTACTAGACCAGTGCTCTACCACTTTTTTTTATTCTTTTTTTTTCCTTTTTTTGGGCCTCCCTTCTCCCCACACAGTCCATCCATTCGCTCTCCTTTTATGCCTTCTTCGGCGAGCTTCTATGCTATATCGACTGATTTTTTTTTTCAAATTTACTGTGACAGTTAGGGAAATGAAATGATGTTTGGCTTCTTCGCCATGTGAGGCTTCTCCTCCGTAGAACTGAAAATTGAAAAATTAAGGCTTCTTGGGAATTAATATATTGTCACTCTTGCTTCATACTGAAAAAAATTAAACAAAAATAGTAAGATTGTAACTGAGGAACACGTGCAAGAAGCTTCCACTGCATTGTGTGCAACGAAACCACCTTCCGATATTACCGAGATTCTGGAAAATCATCATAGATGAAAGTAGTTGCTGGAGATATGGGGTTCATCCAGCAGTAAGTGTGAAGCCGCAGTGCCGTTTCGGGGTTCTGACCGAGGCCTTCACGGCTACCGTAGCGGCCCTGGGGCACACGAAGTCCCCACCGTACTTCACCCTCAACAGCGATCCCCTACTTTGGCCTGTGACTACATTTTTCGTAGACGAGGGCTATTAAGATGTTTATCCAATCCCTTGTCTCTGAAACAGAATGTGTAACATGTTACCAAAAGTTTTTTTGTGGTCCCTGCGCGTACATATCTGATAATATTTTGCTCGTTCGTATAATTCGTATTCTAAAACACGGTCATTGCCGTGTTCAGATATAACGTAATGTACATAATTGCCAAACAACCACAACACAGCATTGGTTTTCTGGACAGGGAAGAAAACACCATCGGGGAAGAGTAATTTTTCAACATTGATCTCAGTACTAACAGTTCTGGTTATAAAGGCTACCCGCCGTTGGAGTCCCCTCCATATTTCGGCGTATCCGCCACAGAGAAAGCGGTGGATCAATGTGTCAACTGCGTCACATCGGGTGCACACAATCGTGTCACTAAGACCAATGGAGTGCAACTTTTCGTTAGTGGAAACTACGTTATTAACAACTCGGTACCAGGTTGCCTGAATGTCGGAAGACAGTTCACGATTACTAATATTTTTCCAAATTCTTTTCCAGTCTTTGTCGGGATATCTGCACTCCATTTTGTTGACATGTTCTTTCGTTGTTAAGAGTTCCATTAATTTCCTGCAATTCCTTGATTGTGGATTCGTGACAATACTGTCCATGTAGCTAATCTCTAAAAAGAACTGGCGAATATATTTCAATTTATAATTAATTCCGCCTATATTTATGGGTGGACGTAAATTTTCTGGCTGTAGGAGTCGATACAGCCTGGCTGTAATACTATGTGGATGTTTTTCTATAATTTGTAGGGTCCTCTTTATATATAACGCCGTAGTCTTCCGCCATATATCTGTTAAACCTAGGCCACCTTCAGCGGAAGGTAACGTAACTGTACCGACTGCTACTCTAAAAATATTCCCTGTCCATATAAATCGGCAAATGATACTCATTATACGTTTGGCAATGGGTTTCGAAACTGGCAATATTTGACCTATATATATAGCTTTTGATAAAATGGACCAATTAATTATTCTGATTCGTTGTTTAATGTTCAGATGTCTGGTCTGATTGAGTATTGTGGCTCCTCTGATTGTATCCAGTACTTTCTTCCAATTGTAGGTCATGGTCTGAAGCGGACATCGGTAAAAGGTGACACCCAGAGCGGTGTGACGATCGACGGAGCGTGCCCATTCCAAACGGACATCTTGAAGACCTTTAAGATTTAAAAACGAACTCTTCACCTCGTTAACCCTAGCGCCTGTAGCTTCACAAAAGATCTGAATATTCGTAGTTAATTTCTCTAAATCTTCGTTACTACGAATAACCACTCCAACGTCATCAGCATATGCATTGGTGACGTTGTTAACGCCAGATATCGTGATGCCCTCAAGATCGACATCGAGTCTCCTTAGTAAAGGCTCCAGTGCAACAACATACAGGAGCATTGACAAAGGACTTCCCTGCGGGACGCATTTGCGAATTTCAATGGGTGGAGTGAAATGCCCATTTACAGACACTTGTGTTTGGATGCCTTCAACAATGTTAATTAAAACTTGCACAAAATGTTGACTAAAACCCACATAGGTCAACGTTCTGAACAAAAATAAGTGGTTGACCCTGTCAAAAGCCTTTGAGAAGTCGATAAAGGCAAGGCCTCCTGGTGAGGATGACGTTGCAAAAATTGCAGAGACATCCCTATATTCACAAACAGTTTTAAAAATATTCCGCCCCGAGAGACAGGTTTGGTGGTCACCTATGATCTTCTCCATTAGAGGTCTCAGTCTTTCCTTCAGTACACGTGCAATTATTTTATAATCCGAGTTCATCAAACATATTGGTCTCAATTGATTGAGATCTTTAACTGTCGCGTTCCTTCCCTTTGGTATTAGCACAGTTACGCTTTCTTTGAACTCGCGTGGAACAGTAACAACTTGCAACACTTCATTTATCACTTCTGTGAATTGATTACCGATGAGAGGCCAAAATTTACAATAAAACTCTACAGGCAAGCCATCAGGCCCTGGGGACTTACGGGTAGGCGAATATTTAAGTATATCAAACACCTCCTCACATGTGATCGCAGTGGTAAGGGACACATTGTCCTCGTCATTGATAACGTTGTCGATACCTGTAGTTCGTAGCAAATCGTTCGCACAGTCTAGATTATACCGGGTATCAGTATATAACGTACGATAAAATCCATAAACTGCATTTAAAATGTCAGAGTGTGCCGTCAGCACACGGTTATCGCCCACTCTAAGACAAGCAATAAACGCTCGTCTTCTATTTCTTTCATGTTCGAGTAAGTGGTACAGCGCTGCGTTTTCGTCCTCCACCGTTGTCGGGACACGAGATTTAATTTTTAAACCCTCCAGCTGTTGTCGCTTGAGACTTATGAGGTGAGCCTTGATCTTCTTTATTTCAATGAAAACCTCATCAGTCATCTGCTGAGCTGATAGTTCCCTTAAGCATGTATAGTAAAATTCAACGGTAAATTCGAGACCACATCGCTCGCTCCCTCCCGTAAGCTATTAGGGATGATCTCAATTTCTTTTTAGCACATGAGGTCCACCACGCAAGGCGAGAGCTGTATTTATGGCGCATACGTAGAGCAGCCTGCCATACCTCCGCTACTGTTCTTGATAGGGCACCCTCGAACAACATATGGGTATTCAGCTTCCATAAGGGGCGACCCCAATACGTTCCTTGCTTCTGAAACCGAATGCTGCATTTCACTGCGAGATGGTCCGAAAAGGTAGTGGGAATTACTTCGATACTACTGATTTTATTTTCCAGGTTTGCTGTGACGTATATTCTGTCTATTCTGCTTTGCGAGCGACTACTGATGTACGTAAATTTGACTAACGTGGGGTATTTGCTTTCCCACACGTCTGTCCACTTCATGTTTGTCACCAAAGCCGCCAGTTCCCTGGAGAAGTTAAAATTTGGTCGCTGATCCTTTTTGTGAAGTACACAATTAAAGTCACCACCGATTAAAGCTTCCGCCGGATTCCCCTTAAGTAAATAGACCATATCGTTCTTAAAAAAATTAGCCCTATCATCTCTAGCGTTGTTACCAGAGGGGACATATACATTTAAAACAGTAGTAGTAAAAATTTTACAACTGATGCCCCTCCCATTTTCTAACAGACAGATATCCTTCACATCAATACCATCTTTGACAAGGATCGCAGTCCCACATGTGGCTTCCGGTGCAATATTTAAAATCTCTTCAAAACCTGGGACATAAAAGTTATGGACATTAAATTCCTGTAGGAGGGCTATATCAGTATCCGACTGGTAAAGGAAATCTTTTAAAGAAGCGACTTTCGTTTCACTGCGAATCCGATTTATATTGATCGTGGTCACATTATATGTCAGTTCCGTTGGCATAGGTGCAGGTAAAAGAAATTGGCTAATGAAGTATACCCCATGCAGAGTCACGTCTGTACCATTCCATTCTGTCTGTCAGAAAGAAAAATAGACATTAAAAAAAAAATTAAATGCCACTAGCATGTGTCGGGTCCATCTCCATTCCGTGGTCGGTGCGATCTTCTTGGGCATCGGCCCAATCAAGTCCTTTTCCTGAGACAGTTCGGTCTAAATCCATAGTAGTGCCGGTCTACAAACCTGCGACGCCAAGCGGTGCGCGAGGTTGTTGTTGAAGATCATCTGCATCGGCACGACTCATCTCCGCTTCAGTACACTCGTTAACTCGTGCTACTGGGCATTGTTCTCGTAGTCGTTCATTCTCCCTTAAATGTTTTAACTTTTCCCGCAATGCAGGAGCTAAACTCTCTGCTGCTTTGTGTGCCAATCTCCTCTTCTTGCCTTTCTTCGAAGATCTCTTCGGCGATCTAGCAGGAGATGAAGTTTGCGACCTGTCAGGAGAAGTACCGGATGATACGTCTGACGTCGCCTGTTCCTTTTTTCGGACAAAAGTCCGCGTATCGCATTCCACAACGGCAGAAGGAGGCGCATCTTTTTCCATGGCTCCCACTGGTAGCAACCCAGTCTCCAATTCTACACTATCGCTCGTTGTGGTTTCCTTGACGCAAGTGTCTTCTGTGGGCGCCAACGTGAAACCAATGTCCAGATTGCTATCTTCGTTCATAGTTCCCGCAGAGTGGATGCCTGGAGCGTCCACTCCTCGGAAACTAGTGGCAATATCCTCACGTTGGTGGGAATCCTGACGACGCAAGGAAACCTCCGTTGCGGGTATTTGGGGATCTTCGGCCGAGTCCGCGGAAGAACGAGCAACCACAGTGGGAGAGTTGGAAAAAGTTGGCGTCGGCATAGATTCGAGGGGCGCGGAGCTGATCGGCACACCATCCGCAAATCTAGAGCTTGAAGCCGGAGTATCATCGACAACCGCCCGCGAGGCAGCAGGCTCCCCGCGCACAGGCGGCACCGACTCGCCTCGGCTGCGGAAGTCAGCAGCGGCAGCGTATGACAACTTCATACCAACAACAGGGCCGGAACTCGGCAGCTCGTCACGCGGTAACTGCGGGACACGCCGCCGTGAACATTATGCACGAATGTGTTCCGTGGAATTGCATAAAGCGCAAGTCCGCGGTTGCCCATCATAGATAATCAAAGCACGATACCCACAAATATTAAGATAAGAGGGGACATGCTTCTGTAATTCAATCTTAATTTGCCTTACGCCGTTCAAGACAGGAAACATATGAGCTTCAGACCACCTTTCTGCCACATTGGAAATAATTCTGCCATAAGGCCGAAGGGCAACATTAAGTTCTTCGGGCGGAATTTCAAAAGGGAGCTCAAACACTCTGATCGTACGAATCCCGTACCCAGCATGACTAACAGCAACGTCACTCACATTCCCATCAGAATGATTAAACTTCACGCTACCTCCGCAACGATCCACAATGGAACTACATAATTCTGGACTTTTCATCTTCAGATACACAGCATTTGTCACAAACGAGAGATAAACTCCGACAACATCATCACCGTTAATCAATACTTTTTCGATAAACCATGCTTTAATTTCAAATGCTTTAGGTCGAACGAAATTTCGATCGAAAGTAAACTTGATTGTGTCTTTCCTCAAATAATTCGACCTATTCATTCTAGAACTTCATGAATACAAGTGCAACACGAATAGCGGCTTAGCAGCACCACTAACCTCAAACGCAGCGACTCAGCCTGTGTTTACTACAGCCAGACGTCCAGCTCCGCCACACGTCCTTCCCGCTCGGCGGCTAACTCGCAACTAATTAAATCTCGTGTCCCGACAACGGTGGAGGACGAAAACGCATCGCTGTACCACTTACTCGAACATGAAAGAAATAGAAGACGAGCGTTTATTGCTTGTCTTAGAGTGGGCGATAACCGGGTGCTGACGGAACACTCTGACGTTTTAAATGCAGTTTATGGATTTTATCGTACGTTATATACTGATACCCGGTATAATCTAGACTGTGCGAACGATTTGCTACGAACTACAGGTATCGACAACATTATCAATGACGAGGACAATGTGTCCCTTACCACTGCGATCACATGTGAGGAGGTGTTTGATATACTTAAATATTCGCCTACCCGTAAGTCCCCAGGGCCTGATGGCTTGCCTGTAGAGTTTTATTGTAAATTTTGGCCTCTCATCGGTAATCAATTCACAGAAGTGATAAATGAAGTGTTGCAAGGTGTTACTGTTCCACGCGAGTTCAAAGAAAGCGTAACTGTGCTAATACCAAAGGGAAGGAACGCGACAGTTAAAGATCTCAATCAATTGAGACCAATATGTTTGATGAACTCGGATTATAAAATAATTGCACGTGTACTGAAGGAAAGACTGAGACCTCTAATGGAGAAGATCATAGGTGACCACCAAACCTGTCTCTCGGGGCGGAATATTTTTAAAACTGTTTGTGAATATAGGGATGTCTCTGCAATTTTTGCAACGTCATCCTCACCAGGAGGCCTTGACTTTATCGACTTCTCAAAGGCTTTTGACAGGGTCAACCACTTATTTTTGTTCAGAACGTTGACCTATGTGGGTTTTAGTCAACATTTTGTGCAAGTTTTAATTAACATTGTTGAAGGCATCCAAACACAAGTGTCTGTAAATGGGCATTTCACTCCACCCATTGAAATTCGCAACGGCGTCCCACAGGGAAGTCCTTTGTCAATGCTCCTGTATGTTGTTGCACTGGAGCCTTTACTAAGGAGACTCGATGTCGATCTTGAGGGCATCACGATATCTGGCGTTAACAACGTCACCAATGCATATGCTGATGACGTTGGAGTGGTTATTCGTAGTAACGAAGATTTAGAGAAATTAACTACGAAT